>NC_134489.1:108164027-108433897 GCF_040206685.1 Ascaphus truei
AGCTGAAGTACATTAAAAAAAAAATAATCTTGGAGGACACTTGGTAAATCTTTTGCAGATTGTGGTCAAACTTTTCTGTGGGAACGATGCATCGTAACAGGACCAGCAAACATGGCAACGATACATCGTAACAGGACCAGCAAACATGGCAACGATACATCGTAACAGGACCAGCAAACATGGCAACGATACATCGTAACAGGACCAGCAAACATGGCAACGATACATCGTAACAGGACCAGCAAACATGGCAACGATACATCGTAACAGGACCAGCAAACATGGCAACGATACATCGTAACAGGACCAGCAAACATGGCAACGATACATCGTAACAGGACCAGCAAACATGGCAACGATACATCGTAACAGGACCAGCAAACATGGCAACGATACATCGTAACAGGACCAGCAAACATGGCAACGATACATCGTAACAGGACCAGCAAACATGGCAACGATACATCGTAACAGGACCAGCAAACATGGCAACGATACATCGTAACAGGACCAGCAAACATTGCAAGGAGGCCAGTATGTTCTGGCTTTAAAATGGCACAGAATATTTGGCGTGAAAATCATGCTTAGAGCAACGCAACTAGGGAGAGGCCATTTTTATTTAATCATTTTAGAATTGCAACCATATAAAACTGCATTATGCAAGACACACACACACACACACACACACACACACACGGCAGCGCCAGTATAACCAGCCTCGCACTGAAGAGACCCAAAAGGTGGAAACAGCTGTCTGTGAATGGGTTGTACTGGCTGTGCTGAAAAGCTTTGTAACGAAGCAGGCATAAGCTTATAGGGGTCCATGATTTGAAGTAAAACGTGACACACTCTGCTCATTTGCATGTAATTTCCCAGAATCCCTGGCTGCAGTGTTAGCATTGTATGCTAAAAGATAATTGTAAAAAGCCGAGTTGCAGACCTGTCTGACACATGTGAACCTGCTCAAGCTATATTTTTATTTACATTTCAATAACAAATCTCAGAATTTGATGTGGGTATTTTGTATCTGTCTTTCAGAATCAAGAATGCATTCTTCTCCAACTATAACAAATGAGTAATATAGAACATTTGTGTTTATTACACTTATTCTATGAACCCAACCCCACAAACAGAAACGACATGTGTAAAAATAAAGCAGCACTTCGTAGCTACACAATGTCTACTATTGGAAAACGTTGCGAAATGTAAAACCTAAAAACAATTATTGAAACACCTACCCTCCCCTCCCCCCCATAAAATTGGGGTTTATGAAATCCCCATTGTCAAATGATCCAGCAATAGAGAGATATCAAGACAGGAAGCTTAACAGTACACGTGGAAACTAAACAATCACATTTACTTTAAAAATAATCTTGAAAAGAAATCATGGTGATTTGAGAGATCCTGTATTTTAATTGACATTGATATCCAACCATGGCGTGTGTACTGTAGAACAGGGGCGGCCAACTCCAGTCAAAGGCCACAAACCGGTCAGGTTTTCAAGTTATCCCTGCTTCAGCGCAGGTGGCTCAGTCAATGACAGCCACCTGTGCCGACGCAGGGGTATCGTGAAAACCTGACCGGGAGTTGGTCGCCCCTGATGTGGAATGACCACAATTCGCCCTCCCATTATCTTCCGAACGTGAAATCATTTGACGTTTGGCTAGTAACGATAAGATGCTCGGTCATACCTTGTAATGGCTAGAATTCACCCAGGATGTGGCAATCCCATCAACCATCCTATCAAGCTGAGTCTGGTCCTGCTCAAGGTCTACAGACTTCTGCTTATCCGACAGGTAATCTATCATGTCTGGTCCCGCCTGAAGTCTCTTCCCAACATCCTTCTGTTGTATCACAGTTAACCAGTAATCCATTCCTTGCTCCATGGCTAGGGGGTGGACCAGCACCAACTAGGAGAGGAGCAAATCTAGAGGGCGATAGGTCACAAATTCCTTCGGTGAATTTATCCTTGTGGTCTTCTCTTGTTGGAGAAAAGCTGGAGAGGGCTTGGCCTTCAAAGATGCAATCTTGAGAATGACAGCAATTTACCATGTGTCTGATGAGCAGCTGGTGGGATATTAAAAGTCTAATTTAAATACACAGCAAATAGGCGGGAGGCCTTGTAATGTTAAGCCACTGGTCCAGGGGTACATCGTTCTGCAGAGCGCCCTAAAGGGAAAGAAACATCATTATTAAAGGGTTTAAACTTTTTCACTGCTTGTGTCCCTCTGGCAGCCACAGGGTTAAACCACCCCCATATTGGAAGAGCCAGAATCATAATCCACAACTGGTCATTCAGCATAAGAGGTTAACTTGCAAGCAAAGTTTAAAGGGGCAATCCCTGCTAAAACCAAAGTGACCTAGCTCCAGTGACAGGTTTCTGTGGTCTCACCTGGGTGCTTGATCACCTTTTTACCCAAATCTGACACCTACAAGTATTTGTATTTATTTTGTTAAAGTGACACGTGGGAGGGGTTTGATTTCCTCTGGCGCCTCCCTTTTGTGTGATCAGCAACTACAGCCAGTCCCCTCTCCCCTTATCTTTATCAGTTCTCTGATAAGGACAGGGATGGGATAAGGGGAAAGAAAACACTTGATTGATAAACACTTCCAAATTCAGAGGCCTCCTAAGAATTTCAACTGGCCGAGCACTGTATGCGAGACTGCACCCTTTAAGGAGCAATCCCCCCCTGACTGATCTCTCCCCCCTTTCCCCTCTTGTTTGTACAGGATTGCAACTGAGGCGTCCTGATGAACTGAAAACCACTATTATCAACACTCCTGGTTTCCGAGATACCAGAACTACTTTCCGTTTTTTAAAGGCAAATTAAATGGAGGTACAACAGAAAGCTGCAATGGATGACGTGGCAGCCATTTTGTTTCCCCTGGAGGGAGATTTCAACCAGGTAAGTATTTTGGGAGCTACATATACACGTATGTGTGTATGTGTGTATGTGTGTATGTGTGTGTGTGTGTGTGTGTGTGTGTGTGTGTGTGTGTGTGTGTTATAAATAAATAAGTTAATAAATTATTTATTAATTGTATACACACACACACACACACACTTCAGCGGCGCAAATTCATTATTTTCCTCATCTTCCCACCTGTCGGCCGGTTCCACGCACACTGCAAGCGGTCCTATTATAGAATGGCTGACTAACCTCAGCAAACAATACCTGCCACACGCGCTCACCGCGCAGCAAGCGCACGCATTATAGAACAGCCCTTAGGGAATGGCACAAACAAGCCGAGATCTTCCCAACCTGATATTGTGTTTCACGCGGAACACTACCAATCCAATAGAACAAATATTATTCATGAGAAGAGACATTTCCTTGTATTAAAAAGCACAATATATAGAAACAGAATGGTACGGCAGATGAGAACCACTCTGCCTATCGTCCGCTCTACTGTAAACCCTCAGACCCCATCTGATCCCCAGCTTTCTTTTATATTTAGGAGCGCCTTATGTATACCCCAAACATGTTTGAATTCCAATACTGTACTAGCCCCTGCCACCTAAAAAAGTTAACACATAACAGACTTTGTAGATAAATGGTACAAATGATATCTTATTAGAACAAATGTTAACCTGATGATGCCCTTTCACCCTATTGCAATCCAAAAACACATTCAAAGCTAAAAGGCTTATACATAGCCCAATTATTTCATGCAAATATTTCGTATTTTGCCTGCAAGTTTAACGTCTCTGCCATGATTACAACACGTGCAATGCTTACTGGGACTGACCAATATAAATGGCATTAAGAACATGTTCATCCACAGAAAGAATACATATAAATATATAAAATTAAGCAGGAAGAAATTCTCCCTGCCTATTTATTACTTGCAATTCATTTGTTTTAGTTCATAATACTATTTTGAAACGAAACAGGATATTTAGATAGATAAATACCTTCACCTAACTGACACTTGCAGTGAGCTACAAAAGCTACAAAAACCTGCCCAGAGTCCCCACATTTGAAATGCGGCATGAGCTTTGTTGCCAAAACTGAAAGGCATGTGAGGGGTACAGGTTATTTAAAGCAGGGGTGGCCAACAAGTCATATTTTCAGGATAGCCCTGCTTCAGCAGAGAAGGGTATCCTGAAAACCTGACCTGTTGGTGGCCCTTGAGGACTAGAGGTGGTCACTCCTGATTTAAAGGGTCTTGTTAACCTCTTCAGTACCAGTGGGGAGTGCAACGCATTGCAAAGCAGGGTGTTAGAGCCGCGCCTCAGGCAGTGCCAGTGTTGATAAACCACCCAATCTGCATGATGCACCAATGATTGCTGCGACTGTGGTAGGCCTCTCTCTGGTGCTGCACATTCAAGCCATATTACCAGCAGGACTCAGTCACAAAAAGCTGCTTATTGGTTTAATAAGAGATTAACCCAGGAAGTGGTTTCACAGGGTTAGGAAGCAGGATAAGATAAAGTCAATATTTCCAACATTGATCTTTTCTTCTGACTGGATTATTTTGTGAAAAAATACAACTGAATTGGACTAGAAAAGCCCAGCAAGCACTAAAATGAGGGATGTTTTACTGTCATTGTGAATTGTTTGCTTTCTTTCCTGTAATATGTTTATTAAATGATTAATAAGCTGAAAACTTGTTTTCAGGAAATGAATGAAAAAAAAAAACACAATATAAAGATGTTTGAAATATAACTGGAGGGTCTTTTTACCATTTGCATTGTACAGAACACTCCTGTTTCATACATTTAAAGAATGTGTTTCTGGTTTAAAAGAAAGGAAATCAAGAGGAGTACATCCTCTGAATGGCTGATCAGAAACCCAACTGGTGAAGCTTTCAGATACCGGGCCTGGAGGCTTTGTATCAGGGGGAGACTAGGTGAAGTCATCTTCTCACAGGGCGGATCCACACAGCTAAATTTGTTTATAAAAGAACAAAGGCAGTAAAAGCATTTCTCAATGAAATGCATGCAAACTGTTTCTGGACAAGGACTCGTAATTACATCATTTATTTACATGTGAATGATCAATTACTTTCACTGGGCCATGCAGATATTAATGATAAATAATCTGATGTAGCCATCAGTGAAGATGTCACGTGACACTCAACAAGATCACCAAACCACGCTTAACCATCCACAACAAATGTGCACACACTTAATAAAAGATTGAACGTTCTAATTATTGAGGAATAATTGGGAGATAGTGTGATTGCCACATCACTGCAACAAAAGGGTGATGTGAAGCCATGATACTTTTGATGTTATACAAATGGAAACATTTATGAACCCTTATGCTACTGGTGGAGCTGGAAATGCCATGGTAAGAAAAACTGAGCAGGTAGCGCTGACTAGATAAATAAACAAAAACACAATGTAAAACCTTAAATGGGGATATTGTCCACATGAAAGGGGCTGCCTGAAATACAACAACTGACCCCCTGGTCAGGATGATAGCAAAAAAACAGGAATGCGTATTTATAAGGCGCCTTGATGGTAAAAGGACATATATCTCAAACCAGTTGGATTGCCAGGGATAGGCAGTTGGGATAGGATTGCCAGGGATAGGCAGTTGGGATAGGATTGCAAGGGATAGGCAGTTGCCTATGGAAATGCCATGGTGCTACATCTTCTCCCTCATCTGAATTCCTGGTCTATTAGATTAGCCAAAGTGATGCCAATATCTAACCTCAGGCAGATTTTTAGAATCTTGTTTTGCAAACATCTTAAACTTCCATCCGCATAATGAATCTTTACTGGTGAATCATCTTTGCAGTATGTGGGCTTTACACTAACCTATGAAAACGTAGCCAGGAAAATGCAATGAAGCCACAGTAGTGTCCATGCCAGGGTATACAGCAGCACACTTACTGACAGGCAGAAGCACATCTCCCTATTCCAGGCGTTCCTTAAAGAATAGCAAAGCCATTTTCTCTTTCTACATAGTATAATACAGTTGTTTTAAGTAGAAATCAAAGAAAGCAATGTATAAAAAAATGGAAACATGAATATATTGGTCAATAAAGGCTTTCACAAAATACTAAATACGTGTAGTTCATCGCATTGCAAGCCCAGGTAACCCCGGAACTCTGCTTCCTTCCCCTGGGGTCACTGTGCAAAACAAAACATACTTCCTAAATAGGGAAAATATCTGTTCCTGCAGCGACATTTTATAAGTTACACGAGTGCCACTTTCAGCATTTTACTTCTGACATGGCTTAAAGCCCAAATTAAGTCACATACTGCTGAAGTAAACACCCAGCAAGTTTACCTGGCGTATGGGAAAAGTTCCAAGACGGAAAATACTGATCAACGTATTTAGTTCCTGTTAAAGGCTTCAACCTAAGCATTGAAAGCAGCTACGCTGAACGCCAACCTTTCCCAACGCTCAGTAAATGCATCCGCTTTCTGTCACTGATGTTGACACGGAGTACGGAGTCTTTACACACGGCTTTCACTGTTTATTACTAGCAAATAAACATCCCAACTTATTTTGATGAAGTATTTTCTAGGCGTACCAGAATAATAGGAAATGTAAAATGTCAGAAGAGCAACATGCAGCCTAAAGGAGACGATGGTAAGGTACTATGAAGTAACATGCTACATTATTACAGATCAATCAGCTTTACATGTAAACTTCTTCCATGGCACCCAAATTACTTTGGTGTTACAAAAAGTGAAGAAGTATTGTGTGTGGTGCACAACTACAAGGACAGGTCGGATGGCAATAAAAATAATGTTTAATCAAGCTGCATTAAAAAACGGGGAGGAGTACAACCCTCCTACGCGTTTCGTGCTGTTCGCACTTTATCAAGGACCTGCATGGTTACCTCTGTATATATGAATGGATATAAAGTGACACAGCATTTGAGCTCCTACAACACCCCATATATAGTGTTACAAAAAGGTTAAGCTCCTGCCTAGACTGCAGCCTCAGGATACACACTTTATTATCTTGTCAAACGTTTCTGGCAGGTGAGAATCGTCTGGAAGAGAGGAATTTATCAACAATCCAGCATTTCTGTGCAACATGACTTTTTTGGCTTGACAATGATAGAGAGTTTAACGTAATGTATAAGCATCATAATATATGGGTCAGAATCTGAGATCCTGTGTTATGTTATGGCTGGCATGGAAGGCTACATGAAGCAGCATGTGAGAAGTTCACTGTAACCTCCTCCCCATTTTTTCCCCCTTCTTCTTAGGCTAAGGCCTACAGCCTTCGCGGAGGCGAGCTAAGGCTGTGACATCACCCGCGTGAAGCGGGTGCATTTTCTGTCCATGGTAGATGCGCCGTGGGAGGCGTGCCTAGGAGCATCACGGAGCTGGTTCACCCTCATTGGGCGAACCACTCACGTGGCCTGCCCGTCACGCTGAGAAATCAGTTTCAAATGATTTCTTGAGCAACGCCTGTCCCCTCCTGCTGCCGCATCCACCCACGCGGTCTATGGGCGCGATCAATGCCTTTAGGCAATGTGATTGCGCTCCGCGCGGTCTGCAACACCATGGATTTATTTGTATATGTAACGCATGTAGTAATATATAACTACAGTAAAAAACGGCAAATCTGTCAAAAATTTGATTGTGTGCCTACCTACATGGCGTTCTCCAACTCTGTGCTGCAGCCAGTGACATGCTGCAGCCAGTGACATGCTGCAGCCGATATGTAACATTATATTACTAAGCATATCCCATTATTGCTACAGATTACAGAGTAGACAGTCTGCTGTTTGTAACACAGCAACAACTCTATTTGTGATACTTTGTTGTCAAAGGGCAGAGCTCAAAAAAGGTGTGCGAGAGCCTGTTTCAAAAGAGGAAGTTTATATGACTTTCTAAATAGTTCCTGTAGCAACCAAAGAATGATTACCACATTAAAAAAAATGCAGAACGAATTATCCAATACTACAGAACTGATTTATTTTAAAATCTATAGGGTTTTTCATGTTTTGCAGCTTTAAATCCCTTAGCTGCCATTTAGGAGGCTGAGCTAAGTTTGGTTTACAACACTTCTCTGAATATTATCTCCTTAAGAATTGTACAGTGAAGTATGGTACTAGAATGAAAAACACATTCAATAAAGGAAATGTATTAAGAAATGTTTTTTTAACCTGCACCAATGACACTAATCAGTCAGTTATGTTCCTACTGAGCTACAAATTTTTCAACGGCATAGTGTGAAAATGTCCACACCCAAAAATCTGAAACATGTATTAAGCCCTGGTACAATGACAATGCTCCTCTTTGTGACAAGAGGTGTAGCAATAAAGTGATCTGCACACACTGCACCGCAGATCTATACATTTCCATTCCTCATTCATGAGACAAAAATGCTTTCATGTTCTCATGACAATTTTGGATAGTTTATCACATTATAATGTTACAGCAGCTATCTTTGCTTACTGATGTGTTTATTGCAGAGTACATATGTTGTTCATTTTAAATTCTGCACTTGCACACTGAAGTTACTTTTCCCTAAATATCTTATGGACAGGGAGTTTAAAATGGCTGTTGCCATTCACACAAAATAAGCAAAAATGATTTTCATGATAACCTCTGCTGAAAGCTCAATCAAAAACAGGCCAGAACACCAATAGTGCAGTGTTAGAAAGGGAGGAATCACACGCTATCAGGGTATTTCACATCTATTGAAATGATAGCATAATAACCCATGACATCATGCTATTTAATCTATAATAACCTCTTGGCAGGCAACAGCAGGATTGCATTTAGTTTAACAAAATAGACCTTAATATTTCTCTCTACTAATCTGAAGACTCCAGTTTCCCCTTCATTGCTCAGCTGTAAGACTTCACATCTGCCCTGAGCTGCAGAACCACCCTGTCTCATTCGCAATGTGCCCCAAAGCAACTATAAATTTAAATACACAAATTATGTGCCACAATAATGTCACTGGTAAACGGTGTGACCTAACAAATAAGCACCATGCAGTTTGAGAGAGAAATCAGCGGTCTGTTTCAATTCTCTTACTAGTAAGGATGGATTTCCCCTTCTTAATGCAGAGCTATGACTTCAAATGAAAATGTAGCCAAACCCAGCAACAAAAATCACATTCAACTGCTTTGATCCACATACATTTTCCTAAAAAAAATATCTTCAAGGCATTAACATTTATGCATACATATTTATTTCTATATGTACACTGCACACGTTTATGAGAATATATATATATATATATATATATATATATATATATATATATATATATATACACACACACACACACACACACGTGTGTATTGTTTAAACAATACAAAACTCTGATAATATTAAAGGTGTAAGTCACTATGTGGGTGCAGTTGCATGTGGGCTTGCCAGGCATCCATGGGTTCAGCTAAACACACAGGTACAATATAAATCATACCCATGGAGAAATGAACCTGCAGGTCTGCCCGGCAGTGCAATTGATTTGGTATTGATTTGGTATTGGATAAACGTGTGTTCACAGCTTTAAAATATCTGTATTAATTAACCCTATCAATGGGTGGGCCTGTCATAATAAATAGCAGCCTCTGCTCTGGCTCACACAGGCGCAGACAGGGTCCCCTGTGCATGCACACCGGCCCCACACAGACCCGCCTCTATGCTGTTGTATAATGACAGTGCAGGCCCCCGTGGGGTGGGGAGGCCCCCGTGGGATGGCCCCGCGGGGTGGGGAGGACCCCGAGTCTGCACTGAAGGCTCAGGCCCGGCAGGATGCCTTACCTAGGAGAGGCCGCTGGGCCCGTGAGGAGGTAGGCCGCACCCCGGATTACCGCTGCCGGCTGCTCTCCTGCTCCTGCAGCAGCGGCCGCCGCATCGCCCTGTCCGGCTGTGTGTCCGGCGGTGTGTCCGTCTCCTCCTCCTGCAGCTGCTGAATGGAGCTGGCAATGCGCATGCGCCAAAATCTCACCATAGAGGGCACGAAGCCAGACAGGGCGGTCACCAGGGAAACCGGCGCCATCTTTTGCAGGCGGAAGCGCCTGGGGCGGCCATCTTTGATGAGGGCAAAATATCCATATTATACAAGGAAACAAAAGGATGCTGAGGGTGCTGTGAGGGCAGGGAAGGGACAGCACACATTCAGTGCTCCCTAATGTTCAGAACTGGTTCACGTTGATATTTATTACACAAATGTATCGTTTTTGTCATTACAAACACATTTTATTGTATTGTAAACCGTTAAACTGCTGCTAGAGAGAGAGAGAGAAAAATAAATATTGGGAAGGGAATGGGGCACGCACTAGGCTGCAGGAATGGGGCACGCACTAGGCTGCAGGAATGGGGCACAGCACTAGGCTGCAGGAATGGGGCACAGCACTAGGCTGCAGGAATGGGGCACAGCACTAGGCTGCAGGAATGGGGCACAGCACTAGGCAGCAGGAATGGGGCACAGCACTAGGCTGCAGGAATGGGGCACGCACTAGGCTGCAGGAATGGGGCACAGCACTAGGCAGCAGGAATGGGGCACAGCACTAGGCTGCAGGAATGGGGCACAGCACTAGGCTGCAGGAATGGGGCACGCACTAGGCTGCAGGAATGGGGCACGCACTAGGCTGCAGGAATGGGGCACGCACTAGGCTGCAGGAATGGGGCACGCACTAGGCTGCGGCCACGCTGCCGCTGAGCTCGCTCATGCTTGGAGAGCGGTGACGTCACCAGCTCTCCAAGCATGAGCGATGGATCGCTGTCCTGCAACATTTTTAGAGCGGGGGGCGTGGCTATTACGGGAGGGGTGTGGCTATTACGGAGGGGGCGTGTCATTGGCTGGTGTGTGTGTGTGTGTGTGTGTGTCACTCTTTGTGTGTCTCTCTTTGTGTGTCTCTCTTTGTGTTTCTCTCTTTGTGTGTCTCTCTGTGTCAGTCTCCATTCTCTCTACCCCCTCCCCTCCCCCCCTATTGCTCTCTCTGTCACACACCCCCGTTGCTCTCTCCCTCCCCCCTTCCCCCTCTCTCCCCCCCTTCCCTCCTCTTTCTCCCCTTCCCTCCTCTTTCTCCCCCTTCCCTCATCTCTCCCCCCACCCGCCTCTCTTCCCTCTCTCTCTCCCCACCCGCTCTCTTCCCCCCTTCCCTCCTCTCTCTCCCCACCCGCTCTCTTCCCCCCTTTCCTCCTCTCTCTCCCCCCTTCCCTCCTCTCTCTCCCCGCTTCCCTCCTCTCTCTCCCCCACCCTCCCTTCTCTCTCTCCCCCTTCTCTCCTTTCTCTCCTCCCTTCCCCCCTCCACCTAAGTGTTCCCCCCCTCTCTCCCTTCTCTCTCTCTCCCCCCATCTCTCTCACTCTCCCCCCCATCTCTCTCTCTCCCCCACTCTCTCTCCCCCCCCCCCCCCCACATCTCACTCTCACTCCCCATCTCACTCTCTCTCTCTCTCCCCCCCCATCTCTCACTCACTCCCCCCCCCCCATCTCACTCCCCCCCCCCCCCACCCTCTCTCTCTCCACCCCCCCCCCATCACACACTCACTCCCCCCCCCCCACTCTCTCACAACCCCCCCCCCCAACACACTCACACCCCCCCCCCACTCTCTCTCTCTCCCCCCCCATCTCTCCTCTCTCCTCCCCCCCATCTCTCTCTCTCTTCCCCCCCATTCTCTCTCTCCCCCCCCATCTCTCTCCCCCCCCATCTCTCTCTCACCCCCCATCTCTCTCTCTCCCCCCATCTCTCTCTCTCCCCCCCCATCTCCCCCCCATCTCTCTCCCCCCATCATGTCTCCTCTCTCCCATCTCTCTCTCTCCCCCCCATCTCTCTCACTCCCCCCCATCTCTCTCTCTCCCCCCATCTCTCTCTCTCTCCCCCCATCTCTCTCTCTCTCCCCCCCATCTCTCTCTCTCTCCCCCCCCATCTCTCTCTCTCCCCCCCCATCTCTCTCTCTCTCTCCCCCCCATCACTCCCCCCCCCATCTCTCCCCCCATCTCCTCTCTCCCCCCATCTCTCTCTCTCCCCATATCTCTCTCTCTCTCACCCATCTCTCTCTCTCTCTCTCCCCCATATCTCTCTCTCTCCACAAATCTCACTCTCCCCCCATACTCTCTCCCCCCATATCTCTCTCTCCCCCCATATCTCTCTCTCCCCCCATATCTCTCTCTCTCTCCCCCCATAACACTCTCTCCCCCATATCTCTCTCTCTCCCCCCATATCTCTCTCTCTCTCTCCCCCCATATCTCTCTCTCTCTCCCCCCATATCTCTCTCTCTCCCCCCATAACTCCTCTCTCTCTCCCCCCATATCTCTCTCCCCCCATATCTCTCTCTCTCTCTCCCCCCATATCTCTCTCTCTCTCTCCCCCCATATCTCTCTCTCTCCCCATATCTCTCTCTCTCTCTCTCTCTCTCTCCCCATATCTCTCTCTCTCTCCCCATATCTCTCTCTCTCTCTCCCCATATCTCTCTCTCTCTCTCTCTCCCCATATCTCTCTCTCTCTCTCTCTCCCCATATCTCTCTCTCTCTCTCTCCCCATATCTCTCTCTCTCTCTCTCCCCATATCTCTCTCTCCCATATCTCTCTCTCTCTCTCCCCCATATCTCTCTCTCTCTCTCCCCCCATATCTCTCTCTCTCTCCCCCCATATCTCTCTCTCTCTCTCCCCCCATATCTCTCTCTCTCCCCCCCATATCTCTCTCTCTCCCCCCATATCTCTCTCTCTCTCCCCCCATATCTCTCTCTCTCTCCCCCCATATCTCTCTCTCTCTCCCCCCATATCTCTCTCTCTCTCCCCCCATATCTCTCTCTCTCTCCCCCCATATCTCTCTCTCTCTCCCCCCATATCTCTCTCTCTCTCCCCCCATATCTCTCTCTCTCTCTCCCCCCATATCTCTCTCTCTCTCTCCCCCCATATCTCTCTCTCTCTCTCCCCCCATATCTCTCTCTCTCTCCCCCCATATCTCTCTCTCTCCCCCCATATCTCTCTCTCTCTCTCCCCCCATATCTCTCTCTCTCTCCCCCCATATCTCTCTCTCTCTCTCCCCCCATATCTCTCTCTCTCTCTCCCCCCATATCTCTCTCTCTCTCCCCCCATATCTCTCTCTCTCTCTCCCCCCATATCTCTCTCTCTCTCTCCCCCCATATCTCTCTCTCTCTCTCCCCCCATATCTCTCTCTCTCTCTCTCCCCCCATATCTCTCTCTCTCTCTCCCCCCATATCTCTCTCTCTCTCTCTCCCCCCATATCTCTCTCTCTCTCTCCCCCCATATCTCTCTCTCTCTCTCCCCCATATCTCTCTCTCTCTCTCCCCCATATCTCTCTCTCTCCCCCCATATCTCTCTCTCTCTCTCCCCATATCTCTCTCTCTCTCTCCCCCCATATCTCTCTCTCTCTCTCTCCCCCCATATCTCTCTCTCTCTCTCTCTCCCCATATCTCTCTCTCTCTCTCTCTCTCTCCCCATATCTCTCTCTCTCTCTCTCTCTCTCCCCATATCTCTCTCTCTCTCTCTCTCTCCCCATATCTCTCTCTCTCTCTCTCTCCCCATATCTCTCTCTCTCTCTCCCCCATCCACCCCTCCCCCCATCTCTCTTTCCATCTCTCCACGCTCCCCCCCTTCCACCTCTCTCCGCTAAATTCTCCGTGACAGCACATTAAAAACGCCCTCCCTTTCCCCATTGGTCAGTGCAGGGTCATGTGACCCTGCTCAGCGCACAAAAGTATACCTCCCTTGTCTCCCCAAGCACAACACTTGGGAACGCGCGTTAGTGAAGTGAAAAGATGTTATTAAATCGGCGCATAAAACTAATAGTGAATTATTTAAATAATTATTCAATTCATAGGTGCAACAATGTGCAAAATAGTGTGGGGAAAAAACATGTACAATACTACCTAAAATGCAGCTTCAACCCTCCATAGAATTGCTTCTCCAATCCTCAAAAGATATGTTGTCCAGTCGGTGGGGAGCGCAGATATGTGAATAAACGTGAAAAACACAAAATAGTGCAATATGCCTATTAAAGATTCATATTATTTCAGCTGTGTAACCTATAGACGGCGTACTCACAATCTATCTGTTCTATTAAGCATTTTCATATTCCCGAGGTGGTAATACAGCCAGTACTTCTCCGTGTATGGAAACCTTTCAAAATTTAAAAACGACAGACCCTATACACGGAGAAGTACTGGCTGTATTACCACCTCGGGAATATGAAAATGCTTAATAGAACAGATAGATTGTGAGTACGCCGTCTATAGGTTACACAGCTGAAATAATACGAATCTTTAATAGGCATATTGCACTATTTTGTGTTTTTCACGTTTATTCACATATCTGCGCTCCCCACCGACTGGACAACATATCTTTTGGGAGAGCGTGTGTGCTCGCGCATGAGCGCGCCCGCACCGCGTGAGCGTGGATGTGACGATCCACATTGATTAAGGTAAGCGCGCAAAGCACCAGCAGGGGGCTAAGCCTTAAATAGTTTACACCAGAGTAGTGGGAGGGAGCTGCTATCAGATTACCTAGAAGTAGTGGCGGATTTCCCGTTAGGACAGCGAAATTTTGGGACGGCAAAAATGTCCGCCCCCATGTCCGCTCTTAGACCTATCGGCCTGACGGGAAAGCCCTTACATGTGGCAGCAGCCTCCTTGCTGCCGCCCTCCTGCCGAATCGCAGCGTCACATGACATGATGTCGCGTTACCATGGCAATGCTACGCTGTGAAATGTCGCATTGGGCAGCAGCAAGGAGGCGTCCGCCAGACCGCCACATGTAAGTGCGCATTCACTGCGGATCATGAAATCCGCCGCTGCCTATAATACTGAACAAAAGTATCAAAGCGACGGGCACACCAAAAACATGCAAAACAGCGGCTTTTATTGGCCCAGCGAAAGTCTCCAGAGGGAAGCCGATAAATTGGGTCAATAAAATACATTATTGCACATTTTTGGTGTGCCTATCCCTTTGTTATTTTGATATATTTATCTATCAAATATTATACAATGTTTGTTAGCAGATTATTTTGATTATTTTGTGAGTGTAATAATGTGAGTTATTTATGCAGGAATGTTCATTGTATATAAACTCATCTCACATATGACTCCTGTGCTGTCCGTGGGGTTTTGCTTTACTGGCTCCCCTGACAAAAAAGGTTAAGATTAAAAATCCAGGATTTTTTGAAGTGAAACTTCTTTGCTGGCACCTACCAAATGTAAATCACCTTCATGGTGACGGAAGTGCAGCCGCGGAAGTGACGTCACTGCTGGCAGAAGAGGCCGTCCGTGTTGCCGAGCATGCACAGCAGCCGACAGCTGGGCACGCCTTTGCAGTTGGCGCCAGCTCCGGCCAGGTGCACCTGCGCAGTAGGCGCCGGCTCCGACTGGGTGCGCCTGCGCAGTAGGCGCCGGCTGCGGCTCAGCGCGCCTGAGCATAAGGCACCAGCACTAGGACACGGAGACCACACACACACTGATACACACTGACTTACTGACACAGACACACACACAGACACACACACAGACACACACACAGACACACACACAGACACACACAGACACACACAGACACACACACAGTGACACACACTGACACACACACACACACACAGACACACACACAGTGACACACACTGACACACACAGTGCAAATAGCTCGGCACACACATTTTTTTTTATATATACACATTTACATAGATATATTAATGAATATGGTTATATTACTATTGTGTGATACTTTCCACCAGTGCTGCGCAGCGGTGTGCGTCCCACTGACAGTGCAGGAGAGTAAAGAGGTCGGCACTCAAGTGATCTTGGTAAAAAAAAAAGTGTGTGTGTGCGCTGAGCGTCAGTCAGTGTGTGTGTGTGCATTGAGCGTCAGTCAGTGTATGTGTGTGCGTTGAGCGTCAGTCAGTGTGTGTGTGCGCTGAGCGTCAGTCAGTGTGTGTGTGCGCTGAGCGTCAGTCAGTGTGTGTGTGCGCTGAGCGTCAGTCAGTGTGTGTGCGCTGAGCGTCAGTCAGTGTGTGTGCGCTGAGCGTCAGTCAGTGTGTGTGTGCGCTGAGCGTCAGTCAGTGTGTGTGTGCGCTGAGCGTCAGTCAGTGTGTGTGCGCGCGCTGAGCGTCAGTCAGTGTGTGTGCGCTGAGCGTCAGTCAGTGTGTGTGTGCTGAGCAGTGTGAGCGTCAGTCAGTGTGTGTGCGCTGAGCGTCAGTCAGTGTGTGTGTGTGTGTGTGTGTGTGTGTGTGTGTGTGAGCGTCAGTCAGCGTGTGTGAGCGAGCGGTGTGAGCGTCAGTCAGTGTGTGTGTGTGTGTGTGAGCGGTGTGAGCGTCAGTCAATGTGTGTGTGTTAGTGTGTGTGAGCGGTGTGAGCATCAGTCAGTGTGTGTGTGTCTGTGTGTGGGTGTGAGCGTCAGTCAGTGTGTGTGTGTGTGTGTGTGTGTGTGTGAGCGATGTGAGCATCAGTCAGTGTGTGTGTGTGTGTTAGTGTGTGAGCGGTGTGAGCGTCAGTCAGTGTGTGTGTGAGCGGTGTGTGTGAGCGTCAGTGTGTGTGTGTGTCTGTGTGTGTGTGCGTCAGTCAGTGTGTGTATGTGTGTATGTGTGTTAGTGTGTGTGAGCGGTGTGAGCGTCAGTGTGTGTGTGAGCGTCAGTCAGTGTGTGTGTTAGTGTGTGTGTGTTAGTGTGTGTGAGCGTCAGTCAGTGTGTGTGTGTGTGTGTGTGTTGGTGTGTGTGTGAGCGTCAGTGTGTGTGTGTGTGTGTGTGTGTGTGTGTGTGTGTGTGTGTGTGAGCGGTGTGAGCGTCATTCAGTGTGTGTGTGTGTGTGTGTGTGTGTGTGTGTGGGTGTGAGTGTCAGTCAGTGTGTGTGTGTGTCTTAGTGTGTGTGTGTGTGTGAGCGGCAGTCAGTCTGTGTGAGCGATGTGAGCATCAGTCAGTGTGTGTGTGTGAGTGTCAGTCAGTGTGTGTGTGTGTGGTCTCCATGTCCTGCTGCTGATGCGTCGGTGCCTTCTGCGCAGGCGTGCCCATCCGGAGCCTATTGCGCTGGCAAGCCCATGTGACATCAACGGCTCCTGCGCATGCCCGCCGAACGCGGAAGGCCTCCACATACCTGCCGAGATGGCAAAACGGACGGCCTCTTCTGCCAGCAGTGACGTCACTTCCGTCACCATGAAGGTGATTTACTCCAAGGCAAATCTTCATTTGGTAGGTGCCAGCAAAGACGTTTCACTTCCATACATCTTGCTGATACTTGTTTTTTAACAAGACCACTCGTTTGCCGACCTCGTTACTCTTCTGGTTATATTACGGACATAGTTATAGATGACATTACATCGCCCAAGCCAAACAGTCTGATCGCACCATTGTGCTGGGTGAATTGGCTACATTTGGTGTCGGTAAATAAGATTCTCTTTTATAATATAAATTATATAAAACATGTGCATATATTGTGTATATATATATATATATTTATATATATTAGATTTAATGTGTGTTGTTAACAATGATGTCATACAGACCAAAGAGAGGGGTGGGGGCAGAGTTATGAATACCAGGCCAGGGCCCATCATTTAATTTTCCGGCTTTTGATGGTTTGATTGCTCATCCATCTGCAATAAATCTACTAACTATACACCACGCCTGCTGTCAAATCTTTTACAGCACAAAACATTGTCACGTTTAGTGCACTCCCTCCCGAAACACGTAGGGAGAAAAGGCTGAATCATCAGCTTCAAATCTATTGTTCTCCCAACATGGATAATAGAATGAATTTCATATGTGCTCACATCGAACTCCGGGATCACCCCTCCTAAAAGAGAATTAAGGTCGCCTGATGACTCTAAGGGTTTCACGTGAATTTCCTTTGCCAATAATTTGGGTAGAAATTATATTTTTGGGGTCAGTCTCACTGGTTGCCGACAGAAACCTTTCTATTGATGACCCTTCTGACATATTTGTAGTTTTTATTTATTTATAAAATATTTTACCAGGAAGTAATACATTTAATTACCTCTCGTTTTCAATGGTCCTGGGCACAGAGTTATGACAAATACATAGTTACATTAAGTGAGCAGGGTTATACATTATATACAAGACATTGCATGCAGTTAAAGATTATATATTATAAGCGTATGTAACAGTTACAGACCAGGTCAAAATGTGAGGCAGCTTTAGTTATGAAAGAACTTGGTGGCTGGTGGCGGCTGTGAGAGTCTCCGGTAGACTGTTCCAGTTTTGGGGTGCACGGTAGTGTTTTGCATTCGTCAGAAACCGGCACGAAAGCTTAAATCCCCGGCTCAGGTAACAAAAATAAATGAATAAATATGCTCATTTGAGTATGTATATTTCTATTTATATAGCGTTATACAGCGCCATCCATGTGCACAGCGCTTTGCCGCAGTAATACACGGGACAAAATAGGAATAAATGCTTCAGACATAAAACATTAGGAAAAGGAGTCCCTGCCCCGAAGAGCTTACAATCTAAATGGTAAGTGGGGAAAACGTACGGACAGTAGGAGGGCGTTCTGTTACGTGTCAGCAAGGGGTCAAGTTCAGTGCATATGAGATGTATAGTTTCAGTCAGCGGAGCTGCCCAAATGCTTACTTACAGAGGTGGGTTTTAAGAAAGGTCCTAAAGGTGGATAGAGAGGGTGCCATTCGGGTACTGAGGGGAAGGGCATTCCAGAGGTGCGGGGCAGTCAGTAAGAAGGGTTTTAGGCGGGAGAGGGCTTTAGATACAAAGGGGGTAGAAAGAAGACATCCTTGAGCAGAACGCAGGTTTGTAGTGAGAAATTAGGGCTGAGATGTAAGGAGGGGCAGAAGAGTATATTTGCCTTAAAAGAGCAGAGAATTTTCTAAGTAATACAGGATTTAATAGGAAGCCAGGAGAGGGATTTCAGGAGGGGAGGCGCCGAGACCGATTTAGGAAAGAGTAGAGTGATTCTGGCAGCAGTGTTTAGGATAGATTGTAGGGGAGACAGGTGAGAGGCAGGAAGGCCGGACAGCAGGAGGTTACAGTAGGTGAGATGGGAGAGAATGAGGGCCTGAGTCAGAGTTTTAGCAGTAGAGCGTATATTTGCAAGGTTGTGGAGGAAAAATCGTCAGGTTATAGCAATATTGTGAATGTGAGGGAGGAATCGCATGTGACACGGGCTAGGTCCCCGCTGCAGCGCGCTATTGCGTGCGCTGCAGGGTCAAGAGACGCCTCCAAATGGGGCCGAGTCCGCTTCCTGCCTTGGTTGCCGCCCGGCCAGATTTTTCTGAAGACAGGAAAACTGTGTTCAGGACTTGCGACGGAGCGTTGGCCACGCCCCCAGCGGCTCAGCCAATGAGGGCGAAGATGCTGGGTAACGTCATGGCCACACCCCCCTCGCCCCCCCCGGTCTTTCCCTCTGCACAGACCGGGGAACAGAGCTGCACACGCCGGCAGCCACCCGTGCAGCGCAGACACCGGGGCCTTAGCCTTAGGCCGTGCGTATAGTCCCCGCAACGGGCGATAGCGACATCACCCAAAAACAAATGCATTGCCACCGCCGCGTGCGCTTATAGTAAGCGCGACGGCGGCAATGTGACGGAGCGACATCACGTCGCGAATTTTGGAAGCTGGGAATATTTGATTTTTCAAGGGCTGTCGCCTCATGTGACAGCCCCTGAACCAATCAAATGCCAGTAAGCCCGCGCCGCCGCCGCAAAGCGAAATATAACTTTCGCTAGCGGCGACTGGTGATGTCACCTGTCCTATCGTGTCGCGGGCACTACACACACGGCCTTAGGCAGCGTGCTTGTGATTCTGGCTGTTTGAACGAGTTTCTTCCACATTCCTGATGTATGTATATCTTCATTTAGTGTACTCGCCGATTCACATAGAATACAGTACAGTAATTATAATACCTTTTGCATCAATTGTGTGACAAAGATGAGATATTAGGGGGTCTGGCATAACAACATAACAGCATTTAGGATGAAGCCATTTTGTGTGAATATTTCAATCCGCCATCTTGTCTTGTCTTTGTGAGTCTAATTTCTGTGTTTCATTTCTGTATAAACAAATGTGTGAAGCACAGGAATGGAATTTTTGCTCCTAGCTAAATTTATTGACTCTTCCTCATCCAATCAGCTTCAAATTGAAAGTGTAAACAGGCTAAAAGTTATGAGAACCCATGAGATAAGTTTAGATTCTTGCAGTAGAACCAATTCTCATAACATATTGCTAGGTAACAGAATAGGCACATCCCATTTAACCCCAGAATGGTTTCTAGCTGACAGGTAGTTATACAATATTGTTATGTATTACAAAATGACATCAACTTTAATATTGTTATGTATTACAAAATGAGGTAATGTTTAGTGACGTGCAAGCCCCCCCATAAAGGGGTGGAGCTTTAGGATTTAGGGTATAAATATATGGCATATCGTGTTATTATTGAGAGAGCTTTTGTTTTGAAGCTGTCTCCGTTGTGCACTTGACTTGAATAAATTCACGTGTTATTCTGTTTCAAAATAACCTCAGACTGTGTTTTTTTATTTACGCTTTCCACAGATGGCGCAATCCGAAGTAGGGACTCAATATCATCGGAATCGAGCACCCGGATGAAACACTCCTCCATCACTCAAACCTGAGCTCACATATGAATCAAGGTAAGGCTACCTGCATTTTTTAGACAAACAGCCTGATTAAATAGTTTTGAGTGGTGCGGGGAGCTGATTTTTGAACGGTGTCTTATCTGATGTGACGAGTAAGAATCCCTAGCAGTTTCACGTGAATTTATTATTCTCTGTTCCTGTATTCATTTTAAAGTGTAAGAGTTGTTAAGAGTTGTTAGGGGCTAAGGTAAGAGTCCCGTTAAAAGTTTTGGTGTTTTGGTGATGAAGGTGAGTGTTTTTGTGCTTAAAGGGATTGTTTTCAGACCGTCCTGGGTTGTGATAAATATTTTTGTTGTCTGAGCAGGATGGGTCCCTGATTGTACATTTGCTCTGTTTTGTCATTTACATACCAAGTGAGTTCATGGATATCTGGTTAGAAGGTCTTATCTGTATCCATGTTATAAAAGTATAAGGTTTATCAGGACTGGGTTGGACCCGCTGAAGTGATTCAAGTTTTTCTTTGGTATAGTTATAATGAGAAAATGTGATTGGGGAACAGTCTCGTGACAGGTCCTTATCTGCATATTTACACTATTCAGAACAATAACATGCCAAAAGAGTTGTACGTAATCAGCTTGCGCTGATTATTGTAACGCTAAATTGTACAGGTCAATTAACAGTTGATTGCTGTAGCCGAAGTATTGTACAGGTCAATTAAATTTGATTTCTGTAACCGAAGAAGTATTGTACAGGTCAATTAAATTTGATTTCTGTAACAGGGGAATAATGGGAAACCAAAAATTCTCAAAGGATTGTGTGTCTGCAGACGAAAATAATAAAGAATGAATACAGAGAACGAAAAGAGACAATATAAATATTTTGTTGGCCAGTGAATGGCACTGTTTGTACTATTATCAACTAATTGCGCAGATGTTTAAATGAAAGAGGGGTCTTTTTCTGTGGGATTGATAAGCTCAGGGAGCGCCGTCTCGTGTGTTTTTGAATCCCACAGGGAAACATACCTTATGTTAATATGGGTCAAAAGAATTATGTTGAGGGACAGAAGGGTCCCGCTGCATTCATTTTTACCATTGCCAGGACAGAAGTTAATATAATAACAAGTGAAAAAGAAAGTGAATAGGAAAGAAATAGCAAGTGAATTTGCCGATAGATAATTAAGGCATATGTGGTGTTGAGGAAGTAGAGGGTTATTTTTATGAAAGGTTTATATGCAAAAATTGGGATAAAATTAGAGACTGTGTGTATATTGTTTGGAAGGGACATAAAGTGTTTGGAAGGGACAGAAAAGTGTTATAAGTGTAAAAAGGTAGGACATGTTGCCAGTAATTGCAGAGCAGCCCTAAGAGAGAGAGTAGAAGAAAAAGAATGGAATTGAAAAGATTTGTTCGTACTGGCCACACGAATAGGTCTTTTGAACCAGAAAATATTCTTTTTCCTTCTGTTCTAATGGCAACTAGAAAGAGAATAAAAGCAGGTTATTTATATGAGAAGCTGATTCGCTGTGTAGGAGAGAAGTTTGTGTCTATGTTCTTTGGGTGTCTGTATTGTGTGTGTTCTGTATTGTGTGTAACCAGTAAAAACACATGGAATATTTTGTGTTTAAAAATATGGGTAAAAGCTCATAAGCATTGTTTGAAGTATATATTGTATTGTATGTTTTCATGTATAGAACGCCATTAATAGGCTCAGCGCTTCACAGGAGTGGTGCATGTCGTAATCATATAGTTATCAAATGGTAAAGGTAAGAGGTCATAGAATAAGTGATCCAGACATAAAAGTAAAAGTTGAGCAAAGAGAAGTCACTGCTCTGAGGAGTTTACAATCTACTTGGTAGGTAGGGAGAGCATACAGAAACAGTAGGACTTGATTAGAAGCCAGGAGAGGAATTTCAGGAGGGGAAACGCAGAATCAGAGTTTAAAGAGTAGAGTGATACTCGCAGCAGCGTTTGGGATAGATAGTAGGGAAGACAGGTGAAAGTCAGGAAGCTGGGATAGCAGGGGATTACAGTAATCAAGAGGGGAGATAATGAGGGTCTGAATCAGAGTTTTTAATAGTTGAGCAACAGAGGAACAGGTGTATCTTTGTGATATTGTGGAGGAAAAAGCGACAGTTATAGAAATGTTTTGAATGAAAGAGGAGAATATGAGAGAGGAGTTGGGAGTAACCCCTAAGCAGCGTGCTTGAGCTACTGGATGGAAGATTCAAGAGTAATGTGGAAGGAGATAATAGGGTCAGGTTTGGGAGGAAGTATGAGGAACTCTGTTTTTGCCATGTTAAATTTAAGGAGAAAGAGGGTCTTCCAGGATGAGATAACAGAGAGACATTCAGAAACGTAGGTTTGTATGGCAGGTGTAAGGTCAGGGATTGAAAAGTAAATGGTGGTGTTGTCAGCATAGAGGTGATATTTAAACCTAAGAGATGTTATTAGGTCACCTAGAGAGAGTGTGTACAGAGAAAAGAGAAGAGTGTGGTCCACAGAGGCAAATGCTTCAGAGAGGTGGAGTAATAGGAGCAGAGTGTGATGACCTCTGTCTTGGGCAGCATGTAGTTCATGAGTTATTTTAGTGAGAATTGTCTCCGTGGAGGGAGCAGTGCAGAAGTCAGATTGTAGAGGGTTAAGGAGAGAATGGGTGTGAGAAAATGGAGCAAGCAGGAGAATGCAAGACAAGTTCAGTAGTTAGAAAGAGAGGTAGGGTCAAGCTTGCTATTTTTGAGTCATGGTATAACTATTACATGTTTGAAGGAGAATGGAAATGTAGCAGATTAGAGGGAGAAGAGGAGATCAACAGTGATGGTGACACTCTTTTGAGACAGTGGAAAAAGAGTTAAGGAAAGCAGGTAGAGAGTTGGAAGCAAAGTAGGATAGGAGGAAGAAGAGGGAATGTTCTGGTGTATGGATTCAACCGCTTTCTTAAAAATAGTCAGCAAAAGTCCTGAGGTGAGATGAAGGAAGAATTTGTGTGGGGTAGACTTATGAGTGTTGATTAATGGAAAGAAATAGGTTTGTGTAGCTTGAGATAGGACAGAATTGCAACAAGATAGCATAAATTTGTAGTGAATTAAATCAGTGAAACTATGAAAGTTCATACAGAAGGCATTAAAGAGAACTGAGTGGAGGGAGATAGCATGAGCGTGTGGCGTTATTTGTGTGTTAAGAAGTTATATGAACCTCAGCTATATAAAAGCCCGTGGGTTAATTTTTGAAAGGTCATAAAAAATATAGTTCTTAGGGCTCTGGATAAAGCTCCATGTATTTAAACTTTAAGCAAAAGTTCCAATCCAATAATAATTATTTTTCAGGAGGAAGCTGTGGTGTATCGTTATCTTATCTTTTCAGGGTCAATTGGCGAAACGCCCAGAAACAAAATGGCTCTTTGCCCGGAAACAAGTCTTAGAGAAAATATTTTTTCTTTAGTCAGATGAATATGCAGAGTGTCTTTAAAATGATAAAACTGACCGTGTGCTCAGCACTGTGCAAAGAGATTATATAAAGCAAGACATTAGTGTGAAGTCTTATACAAAATCATTTGTCTATTAACTGAATATGTGATATATTTTATAACTTTTAACCATTTATTTTTCCATAGGTGTACAATTTTATTATAAGCAGTAGTTATTGTTAAAATATTTGTAGAATGTTTTGCCAAAGTGGTGCATTGGGAGTCACCTCTCATTTTTGGATATGTTCTAGGTATAGAGTTAAAGGACAGGTGATATATAGTGGCAAAATACAGTTACATAAGTGAGCAGGGTATATATTATATGCAAGGCATTTCACATTTTAGCAGAATAGTTACAATGCAGTGTTTGGGGTGGAGGCCTGACTGGAATTGGCATGGGGCATTTGTCTTAGTATAGTAATTGTTTAATTGGGAGTGAACACATTTTTGTCCATGACTTTGGATAGTAGTGTATTGCAATGTATGACTTATATATATAGCGTCAATAATGTTCTCAGCACTTCATAAAGAATACAGTAGAGGGAATTATGATAGAATAGTAAGTGCAGCAAAATCAGACAATAGGAAAGGAAATCCCTGCCCTTAAGAGCTTACAATCTAAGGTTTAAGGGAAATTTACAGAGATAGCAGGTGAGGGAATAAGTGCTGTAGATGGCAGTGCTTGGCCACAATGGGTGTGGTAGGAGTGACTGTGTGTGAAATAATAGCCATGAGTGCAGGCTATTGGGATGTTTAATTTGTGGGGCAAGTTTTAAGGTTAGTTAGTATTTTATGAAAAGGTTGATACCATTTGCATCGGAGGAGATGATAGTGAGGCATGAATAAGAGCAAGTGTGTATTGGGAGAAGAGATATTGGTCTGTAGTTTGAGACAGTGTTTTTGTCCCCACTTTTGAAGATTGGGACAGCTCTGGTAGTTTTCCAGGTCTTAGGGATATGGCCTGTAGACAGGATAGAGTTGATTATGGAAGCAATTGGTTTGACAATGACTGAGGCCCAAAACCTTAGGAACTTAGATTGTAGTACAGTAAAGTCCACATTAGCTGCTTAGTTTTAAATATGAGGAGCATTAATAGGAGATACCTCTGTCTATATGCGGATGTTAAGACAGTAGTAAACACATTGATACAAGAATTTGTTCTTAGGTATAAATTATCTCCCTATGAGACACTTATGGGATGACTTATGACTATCAGTAGTTCAAAGGAACAAATTAAGGACCATCTATTGGTAATAAAACAATTAATAAGTATTGTATGCCACTAATATATTTTTTGAGTCTCTCTAGGCATAAGGTATGATAAAAGTGCACCTACACGAGACGGAGTTAAAGGTCAAGTAGTTCCTAAACAAGCATGCTCTTCATCCCAGATGAAAGGGCCCGTACTAACCACCAATACAGTAATTAAAGTGGCAGAGTTCTTTCCCTGGACCCAAAGTACAGTAAAGCTCATTCCAGCTCCACTAAAGACCAAAGTTATCTAAAGCACAGCCGCATCAAGTTAACGTTTTGACGAGACAAACTTTGACCGTTAACCAACGAGGAAAATAAGATACCAGGCAGAGGCCTGGTCTTATCAGAACATTTCATTTTTTCAAAGACTCAAAACATTCTATTTTTTCAGAGACTCAATATTCCTGATTTCTATCAGAACATTTTATTTTTCAGAGACTCAATATTTTTTATTCTTTAGAGTGTGTTTAAGTTAGAAATTTAAGGTGTATGTACAATTGAGCCTTGATGGGAGGATTGGTTTCCTGGAAGCGTGGCTTGTGAAAGCTCTTGTATGTGTTTTGGCAGTACTCATCACTCTCTATGTATGTTTCATATGCAGCAAAACTTTGATCCAGAAGTGTGTTGCACCTCCAACGAGAGGAGGGGGTCACCCAGGGTGTGTGTCAGCCACAAGGAAAGGATCATAAGTCAGCCATGTTGACCATCGCAGACATTGTCTGTTCTGATATTCTGAGTGAATGATGTATACAATGCGTGCAGGGGTGAGGATCATGCATTTCGCTTCCACAGATACCAAACCCCTTCAATTCTCAGTAATAGCTGAAAGTATATGATGATAGAGATAGATGCAATTTCCTTTATCTAGCAACTGCATATCCAAAGAAAGGTTGCTTGCATAAAATAAGGTTTTTAGTATTATGTGTATAATTTCTGTATTTTTCCAATTTTTTAAGGGAACCTCTTTAAAGGGTGTATCACACACTAGGAACAAGAATCAATTTATGGGTCAAGTGTCTCCACCAACCAATGAAACCTGTGTAAAAATGTATGTTCAGTCAGATAACAATTTACAGGAAGGATGTGGCCTTAATTTTGCAGTTTTTAATTTCATCATTAAACCAAGAACAGGTTCAGATCAGGCTTATGGCCTTACAAAACAGAATGGCTTTAGATTACATTTTAGCATCAAAAGGAGGTGTATGTGCCCTAATTAAAGAACAATGTTGTATTTTCATCCAAGATCAGAGTGGCAAGGTACAACATGAGTTAGATAAGATAGGAGAAATTCAAGAAAGACTTAGGAAGGAAGGTGACACAGACTGGGACCCTTTGGGGCTGACTGGATTGGTAGGATCACTAGGAGCGAAATTTTTGAATGCAGTAATGTGTGTGATTGTGATACTCGCTGTCATCTATGTTTGTGTTACGTTTGTCAAAGGCATGATCCACAAATATGCAACCCCATCTGCAGACATAATGCCATTGTTTGCAGAACCAATCTACAGAGGTCCCTTGAAGAAAGAAGATGCCAAGTACAATGTTCTAACTCTGGAAAAGAATTTGGCTATAACGCCATACGAGACTATGACTACATTTGGCAGGCACCCTCGTGCACTGTCCTACACCCTCAAGCAGCATTATGAGCTGATGGAGCACCCTTGTGCCTCCCAACGTGTTTCTGGACTAACATCATACCAATAATTCTAAAAAAACAATGTTTTAAAGAATCAGAGGAGGGACTGACAAAGATGAGATATTAGGGGGTCTGGCATAACAACATAACAGCATTTAGGATGAAGCCATTTTGTGTGAATATTTCAATCCGCCATCTTGTCTTGTCTTTGTGAGTCTAATTTCTGTGTTTCATTTCTGTATAAACAAATGTGTGAAGCACAGGAATGGAATTTTTGCTCCTAGCTAAATTTATTGACTCTTCCTCATCCAATCAGCTTCAAATTGAAAGTGTAAACAGGCTAAAAGTTATGAGAACCCATGAGATAAGTTTAGATTCTTGCAGTAGAACCAATTCTCATAACATATTGCTAGGTAACAGAATAGGCACATCCCATTTAACCCCAGAATGGTTTCTAGCTGACAGGTAAGTTATACAATATTGTTATGTATTACAAAATGACATCAACTTTAATATTGTTATGTATTACAAAATGAGGTAATGTTTAGTGACGTGCAAGCCCCCCCATAAAGGGGTGGAGCTTTAGGATTTAGGGTATAAATATATGGCATATCGTGTTATTATTGAGAGAGCTTTTGTTTTGAAGCTGTCTCCGTTGTGCACTTGACTTGAATAAATTCACGTGTTATTCTGTTTCAAAATAACCTCAGACTGTGTTTTTTTATTTACGCTTTCCACAAGTGATACACTTTCTTGCATTTCTTTTAAGAATGTATCCTGTCCCTATGAAATGCAGCCAGATCCAAACAGGACAATATACAGATCTGTGGCTTACACATGTGATCTGATCATGCAATACTCAAAATAACTGCAGGACATGGGACACTGGCCATTTGTACTGAAAGGGTTAAGAATGAAACAGAAACAATGTTCTATATTATAAAACAAAGTACGGATTACAAAATTCAGTGTAGAACTGTCAGAGTATAACATCGTACAGAGACCAGACTTGTATTTCATTTACGTGTTAAAATGTAAAAATAATTTAGGATTTGAGCAAGGAAATAGGGAAAATGGGGAGAAATGTGAATAATCGTGTTTGATGCAAGATTATGGCTCAGAATCTGATGTTCCTTCTGTTAGATATTCTTCCCATGCTGCACTGCACCTCCCGCTCGTACCATGGACAAAACACATTTACATGTACTAGCAATGACTACGTTACCAGCTTCATATAACACACTTTGGGCAGAATAACACCACCGTTGCTCTCCGCAGACACGCCTGTTGCTTGTTTGCACTTGCTTTTCATTTTCGGATGCTATGGTACTTGCGACATCTGCTGGCACTTCTTAAGATTTTATTGTTCAATGTATGAAAGAGCGGCTTTATCCCAACAGGAAGTCATCATTTTGCTGGGTAAATTTATATAATCCTGCACATCTGAGACAAGAGAGGTAGAACACCTCAAAACACTAATTCTACAGGAAATAAGATTAATTCAGCGACTTCTTTGCCTAAGAAAATATATTGACGGTTTTTAGGCATCCGAATAGTTCTATTTTATCGCAGTGCGAGATTGCCAGTCTTTCCCTGAGCTTTCCATGCTGGGTGTACAGGACATCGTGTGTGTGACACAGGCGGCCACTCACCGTTTAGGGGGCCAAAACTGTGCATCTTGGATTGTCCGGCAGCAGCAGGAGGTTTCTAACAAATACACACGACAACCATTTGCAATATACAAAGTATGTTTGGTTCATAAACTATTCAATCTTCTCACGCATATACACTGCTGTGTGTACAGTATATACACATTATATAAACATGATGCAATTTGTTGCAGGCGTCTGAGGTATAAAAATGGGTTTAGTCAGTTACTACTAAGGACTGTAACAGGGTTGGAAACTCCAGTCCTCAAGGGGCACCAGCAGGTCAGGTTAAGGATATCCCTACTTCAGCACAGATATGTCACTTGGCTGAAGCAGAGATATCCTTAAAAGTTGTACTGTTGGTGCCCCTTGAGGACAGGAATTGCCCACCCCTAGACTAGAAGCAACTTTCCTTTGAAAAATGTAACCGTATTAGGAAGAAGCATTACATACAATCCATTCACGTCGCTTGTATGTTCAACATCACAAAGATCACGTCTTCCACCCACGTGACGTCAAAACGTTGGGAAGTTTCTACGCTACAAGCTTTTATCTCCAACCTTCTCACTGTATTACTATGTGGTGCCACAACCCCAGGGAAGCTGGGCTTCGGACCGGAGCAGGATCCTGGGTGACGTTTTATGAAAGCGGAGGTACGTGTCGTCGTAATTGTCAGGCCGAGATCCTGCAGCACAGAGCATGCGCTCACTTCATAAATCTTCCCCTTCAAGGCCTTAAACCCCAGCAATGACAGCACAGGCATTTGTTTGGGTTTCTATTTTTGGAGGGTATCAGATGCCAGTTTCTCTTTACGTAGATAAAACACTTAACCCTTAATCAGCCAGACAAGGCCCAGTAACACATTGCAGATGGACTGTCCAGTCTCAAACTTAAGACACATAACTCCTTCAGTGCCAAAGAGGCAGCCAAAGCAGAGGTGGGATAGTTGCTACAATACATTATTTTCTCAAATGAACTTAGGGGCTAAAAAAAGTGATGGTAAAAATATTTTATTTTTTTTGTAGGGCACAAGAAAGCTGAAACTTTTCTGCTAGAGGGGCCAGCAATATATTATCATGCACTGTACTGCCTGCTCCTGGCACAAAGGGATTCATATATGTGCTCACTGGCATACGACAAAGAAAGCACTCATGGTTAAAGATGACCGCTGCCACGGGCGTAGTCTGGGGGGTTAGATGCAGTCAGCACTCGAGGACTTTGCATTACTGGAATGAAGGGAATCAACATGTCAGTCCCTCACAAGGACCCTTTCTAATATTTATGAGAAGACGAAACGTCAATTCACTTGAATAAAGTATTGATAACATTAACTCGAGCGGCAACTGCATCTTCCTCGGATAGACCCAGCAAGGGATTTTACAGAGCAGCTCGGAGAACTCGCTGAATGTTTTCCTGATTTATTGAATCAATGGGCATGTTTCAGATAAAACATTAGATGATTTCACAACAAAACAATGGACAGAATAATGCAGAAATACATTGGGGGGGGCGGGGGGGGAAATGTGCATATATAATAAATGATACATATAGATATATTTGGACCCAGCAAATTACCTCCACGTTACCTGAACCTGTGGAAGTATTAACGTATCCCTTGCAGTTTTCCCCCAAACTTTGGGGGGCTCAGAGTGATAGGAGGGACCGACAGACATATGTGGCAAAGGGGAGGGGGGGGGGGGAAATCAGAGACAGAGAAAAAAAGGCAGTTCCCTCCATCAGTAACACAATATGCTCTGCTAAGTGAAATCTGTAATGGTTTAAATGAAATATTTTGAGTTGGAAACCCAAATCCTGAGCATCTTGCTTTGTGTAACAAACACAGAATGAGGGGGGGCCCAGTTAAAAAATATTGGGAGGCACAGTTTGTGAACAAACAGATCCTGCACACTCACTGCGGAGGAAGGCACGGTTACACCGGCAGAGAAAGGACGAAGCCACGGTTACACCGGCAGAGAAATTTTTACGGTCTTGTCCAGTTATATGTCCTCCAACATTAAACAAAAGTTCCCGTTCTTTACAGATTTAGTTTGTTTGTAATTTCCGCTTCTTTATCTTCATTCTCTTCTGAGCCTTGGGTGTTTTCTGTCTTTTTTTGGGAGGTGTGCAGATTTCAGGCAGTTTCAGCACAACTTCCTCATCATCATCGTCATCGTCGTCGAGCCGGGTCGATTTCCTTCTCTCCAGCACAGAAGGGGTGCACACTGGCGTTGGCACCTAAATGTAAGGAGACGGATCATTCACCCAAAATCTACTTAATTGGACATTGTGGGGGGAGGTTGGTCCCTCTACCTTACACGGCCATTTTAAATGCTGCCGTATTTAATCTCACCTGGCTGTTTATAGAGGTGTCGACTTCTGAAGTGGGCCCTTCTATCCCCTTTCGCTGTGCGGCCTTAAAAAAAGTAATTGACATATTAATGTAACATATTTCTAATCCTCTGAAGCTTTTTACTTTAGTTCCTAGCAAAAAAAAAAAAGGACGTTTTATTTTCCCCGGTGGGATAATACACAGATACTGATCTCTCCCTATAAAAGCAGCTGTGTGCGCCAGACACAGACATGGAATACAGAATAAAGGTCTTGGAACTGGTGCATGTATCTTGGATCTGATTTTGTATCAGGTAGGGAAATCTGCTGAGATATAGATACATATATACAGGAACAAATCCCTGAAGTGAGCCAATGTACCAGCACAACATGCAACTTTAGAAAAGGTGATTTATTGGTCCGTGATGCAGACAAAGCCCGACGTGTCGGTCTCTAGGGGGACCTTTCTCCCCGAGGAAGGAAACATTTGGCTTTTTGTCTGCATCATGGACAAATAAATCACCTTTTCTTCAGTTGCATGTTGTGCTGGTACATTGGATCAGTTCAGTGATTTGTACATGTGCGTGCATGTGCATGCATACATACACATTACCAACAGCCAAGGTGGCAAAGAGGCGACAGCACACAGGTATCCAACAACAACAATTGTATTGAAAATATAGCACATAGAACCAACGCTTAGATCCCCACAGGGGGATCTTCCTCAGGTGGCGTGCAGCGAACAGGTGACAGTAGGTGACTAAGGCCGAGTCCCCGCTAGTGCTGAGCGCGCGGCATTTGCCACGGTTACTTATATATATAGATACAAGTCCCTGCTCACGCGGTTCGCGCTCGATGCTTATGTAAACAAAAAAAAAACTGACTTTCTAGCGCTAAACTACCCGCAGTGCCCCCCTGCGCAAATGCCAGCACACCCGGCGCTCATGCTTGGAGCACTCTCCAAGCATGAGCGCTCCAAGCATGAGCGCGCTCAGCACCAGCGGGGACTCAGCCTAATATACCCACCCCCCTAGTGCCTCAAAACACACCCACCAATTAAAAATCAAGCAAACCGCGCGAAAATGCAGGCGAGTAGCCCAATTAATACAAAATAGCATCAGATGTGTATAAGTCCTGCAACTGGTCTCGGTCCGCTCACGTAACCGACAGCAGAGCGTCCTGAGTCATTATAGTAACTAAATAGCGCATGCGCACGAATGTTAGAGACAGTCCCTGCCCAGATGAGTTTACAATCTATGATTTTGGTGCTTGAGGCACAGGGAGATAAAGTGAAGTGCCCAAGGTCACACACAGCGCTGACACAGGGAATTAAACCAGGTTCCCCCTTATTCTTTATCAGTCAGTGTCATTACTCGCTGAGCCGCACCGGATATATTTAAGAAAAAAAGGCATAACTCACAAATCCCGGGAAGTCGTAGTCGATCCCCTTCTCCGCGAGCCGCCTGCGCAGTCTTCTCTCCTTCCCCAGCAGCCTGTCCGTCATCTTCACCTGCTGCTCAGGTGTCCGGAGCTTGTTGTAGCGTTTCACGGCAGGGAGCGCTGGCTTCTTAAACATGGACTCGCTGCCCTTAAAAAGCCTGGGGTGGACTTTATCCGCGGGGATGAATTCACCTGGACGGACATGAATCACAAAATGTGGGTGTAAGGAAGAGTAGAAGCCGCAATTTAAAAGCCCAGACCCAGACATGAAAATTCTCTTAGATAAAATATTTAAATGTTCAAAATGTCGTTAGAAATAAGCAATGAGTCTGGAAACAGATACATGCGGTATCTTTTAATTAACACATTTGAGGCCCTCTCAGAAAATCAGCAGGGCGCATTATACACACTTGCCGAGTATCAACCTCTGCACCCCATCTTTCTAAAAGCAGGCACATTCTGGCGCTGTCTGAAACGCCGTAATGGTTTCTCCCACAGCCTGTAATAACTAACAGGACAGTCCATCGTAGAAGGGGGTTTCCTGTTAATGATTGTAACACAGTGTTTATGTTTTATTATATCCCTGTGGTGGAAGCTTAGACCTGTAAGACGTGCGCGGTTATGTTTAACCGTCTCCTGCTGCAGCACATTAATCTGACTTCGCAGGTTATTCAGATAGCGGCGTTCGCTTTGTGGGTCTGCGTGGATATGCAGTAAAAGCTCAACAGTATTCACACGACAGCACTTACACTTTAACAGTCTTTCGCAGAAGAGGTAGTTGTTCATCGTATCTGCAACGATTTTAGCGACGTCATCGCATTCATATTCCACATACGCATATCCCTTACTGGCGCCGGTCTGTAAACACAACAATATATGGGGGAGGCATCAGAAACCCAGCATCGTAAATACTTTAAGACGTGATTTTATTCATCTCTAGCCTGAGGTTACGGAAGCCTTTAGACTACAATGATCTCTGGTGAGAACTTCATTTAAACCCCTCCGACACGCAATATTAACGCTCATCTCTCCTGCAAGGAGCATCATATTTATAAATATTTAAAAAAAAAAAAAAAAAAAAAAAAAGCTTTGGAAAGGGCAGGACAAAATAAAATACAAAAAAAGGCACAGTACAGACAGCAGCTTTAATTATGTCCCACGTCACGTCCCTGAACCCCCCCCCCCCGTGATCCCACCTCCCTCAGCCACACCACCCATGTTCCCAATGCCAGCCACACCGCCCACTGCCAAACACGATTTCCATGTCACTGAAGCAGATCGGGGGTCTCCTTAATGCAGCTCTTTTCTTATAACCCGATCAGGGTTTGGAGTACTTTCCGGTTACATTCCGACAAACGAGGAACATTTACCTTCTTACTCCGTGAAAGACGCAGCCTGCTGACCGTCCCAAACTGGTTGAAATATTCCTTGAGATGGGGCTCATACAGACCCCTGGGAATATGTCCGATATAAATCACACCCGGGGTCAGCGTCTCAGCCTGAGAGTAAAAGGACAACAGGTAACAACTTATGTGTAACAGCCATATATAACAATGTGATCCAAAGAAGCTGTATTTGCCACCCACACAACACAAGTAAAGTGTGTACAAAAATACATCTACACAGCACACACTATATATGTACACATACATACACAAACCATATAGACACAGATACACAAATCTCAATACTCATCTTGGAATATAATTTTTTTTTCTATCAAACTGTTAAATCTGAAATTATAGCTATATAGAACGGAGACAAGTAAATACACATAATCACAATCACATATACCTTTACATAATACTCACAGACACACACATAGACACAGACAGACACAGACACAGACAGACACAGACACAGACAGACACAGACACAGACAGACACAGACAGACACAGACAGACACAGACAGACACAGACAGAGACACAGAGACACATAGAAACAGACAGACACAGAGACAGACACAGACACACATAGAAACAGACAGACACAGACACAGACACAGACACACATAGAAACAGACAGACACAGACACAGACACACATAGAAACAGACAGATACAGACACAGACACAGACACACAGACACACACACACACAGACACACAGAAACAAACAGACACAGACACACACACAGACACACACACAGACACAGAGACAGAGACAGACACACACACAGACAGAGACAGAGACAGAGACAGAGACAGAGACAGACACAGAGACAGACACACAGACACAGACAGAGACAGACACACACACACACACACACACACACACACACACACACACACAGACACACACACAGACACACACACAGACACAGAGACAGACACACAGAGACAGACACACAGAGACACACAGAGACACACACACACACACACACACACACACACACACACACAGACACACACACACACACAGACACACTGAGACACACACACAGACACACACACACACACACACACACACTGAGACACACACACACACACACACAGACAGACACACACACACACACAGACACACACAGACACTCACTCACGCACGCACTCACTCACACACTCTGCCTATATATTTTTCACTTGTATCTCTCCGGTACCTTAGGCCTCCCCCGGAGTGTCTGCACCTTGCTCTGGAAATGTTTCTGCCGCTCCGGGTCCAGGGAGAGCAGCGGGGCGGGGGCCGCAGTGAGCTCCGAACTCTGCGCCATCCTCATCCCAACTGAGCAGCAACGTGTCCGGGAGAGCACGTGGGGGGGGGGCGCGGGGAGACACCGCCACCTGCCGGCCGGAGGGGAGAGTGTACACAGCACAGCGCTATCTGACGGCCGGAGGGCAAAGTACACACAACACAGCGCCACCTGCCTGCCGGAGGGCAAAGTACACACAACACAGCGCCAACTGCCGGCGGGAGGGCAAAGTACACACAACACAGCGCCAACTGCCGGCGGGAGGGCAAAGTACACACAAAACAGCGCCACCTTCCGGCCGGAGGGGAGAGTGTACATAGAACAGCGCCATCTGTTGGCTGGAGAGCAAAGTACATATACATGCTGGCGGGTAAACAATACACACAGCACAGCGCCACCTGCTGGCAGAGGAGAGAATACACAGCACAGCGTCACCAGCTGGCGGAGAGAATAAACACAGCACAGCGCCACCTGCTGGCAGAAGAGAGAATACACAGCACAGCGTCACCGGTTGGCAGAGAGAATACACACAGCACTGCGCCACCTGCTGGCAGAAGAAAGAATACACATGGCATAACGCCACCTGCTGGCAGATGAGAGAATATACACAGCGTCATCTGCTTGCAGATGAGAGAAACACACAGAACAGCGCCACCTGTTGGCGGAAGAGAGAATAAACACTGCACAGCACCACCTGCTGGCGTAGGAGAGAATACAGACGGCACCGCGCCACCTGCTGGCAGATGAGAGAATATACACAGCGTCATCTGCTGGCAGATGAGAGAAACACACAGAACAGCGCCACCTGTTGGCGGAAGAGAGAATAAACACTGCACAGCACCACCTGCTGGCGTAGGAGAGAATACAGATGGCACCGCGCCACCTGCTGGCAGATGAGAGAATATACACAGCGCCACCTGCTTGCAGATGAGAGAAACACACATTCCCAGCTCGCTCAAACTCCCACACCCACCACATGATGAATATATATTTATGTCAACCAGAGAGCTACTGAGCGTGGCAATTGTATACAACAAGAGACAGGGGGTGCCCAATGCTACATCCCATTGACAAAACATATATGATGAAAAGTATAAAGTAAAATACTTCAATAATAATAATATTAAATACTTGGTTATTTAGTTAACCCTTTGGCCAAAGCATCATAATCCTGCATACCAACGCCAAGGTATAACCAAATTAATGCAGGTCCTACACTACACTGTGAACCCTTCCTTTTTGTCAATGTTTTGTCAATGGGATGTAGCATTGGGCACCCCCTGTCTCTTGTTGTATACAATTGCCACGCTCAGTAGCTCTCTGGTTGACATAAATATATATTCATCATGTGGTGGGTGTGGGAGTTTGAGCGAGCTGGGACTGTGTGTTAATCAATGTCTGACTGGTAACAGTCATTTGGAGGCTGGTGGCACCTCCCCCCAGAGCTCACTCCTCCTCCTCACCTTTGTAACTTGGGAGGTCATTTGCTGCAGGAACAGGACCTATAATGGTTCTTCCCCTCTTGCAGGTAAAAGGAAGGGTTCACAGTGTAGTGTAGGACCTGCATTATTTTGGTTATACCTTGACGTTGGTACGCAGGCTTATGACGCCTTTGGCCAAAGGGTTAACTAAATAACCAAGTATTTAATATTATTATTATTATTATTGAAGTATTTTACTTTATACTTTTCATCATATATGTTTTGTCAATTGGATGTAGCATTGGGCACCCCCTGTCTCTTGTTGCAGATGAGAGAATACACACAGCACAGCGCCACCTGTTGGCGGAAGAGAGAATAAACACTGCACAGCACCACCTGCTGGCGTAGGAGAGAATACAGACGGCACCGCGCCACCTGCGGGTGAAGGAGAGAATACTTACAAACAGCACAGCGCCACCTTCTGGCAGATGAGAAAATACACACAGCACAGCGCCACCTGCTGGCAGAAGAGAGAATACACATGGCATAGCGCCACCTGCTGTCAGAGGAGAGAATACACACAGCACCACCTGCTGGTGAAGGAGAGAATACACACAGCACAGCACACCCTGCTGTCAGATGAGAGAATACACACAGCACAGCTCCATCTGCTGTCACATGAGAGAATACATATGGAACTGCACCACCTGCTGGCAGATGAGAGAATATACACAGCGCCACCTGCTGTCAGATGAGAGAATACACATGGCACAGCGCCACCTGCTGGCAGATGAGAGAATATACACAGCGTCATCTGCTGGCAGATTAAAGAATACACACAGCACAGCGCCACCTGGTGGCAGATGAGAGAATACACACAGAACAGCGCCATCTGTTGGCGGAAGAGGGAATAAATACTGCACAGCACCACCTGCTGGCGTAGGAGAGAATACAGACGGCACCGCGCCACCTGCGGGTGAAGGAGAGAATACTTACAAACAGCACAGCGCCACCTTCTGGCAGATGAGAGAATACACACGGCACAGCGCCACCTGCTGGCAGATGAGAGAATACACACGGCACAGCGCAACCGACTGACAGAGGAATACACACTGATATATTGTATATTATGTTACTAAAAAACAGCACAATAATAGAAGTAATAATATATGCTGCAGTTAACGTGCAATTTTACGGGAGCATAACCAAAACTGCACGCCCGCTGGTGCCTACATATTTATTAAAACTGCAAATCTTACGTGACAATAAGAATAAATACAGTGTAACATACACAGATCAAATTGCTCCTATATACAAAGCATCCAAATGGTAACAGTATTGCCAGCGTAGAAACAGGACAGACGATACTCCCAGCAACCGCAGCCAGTTTGAGATGTCAGGCGCAGAACTGGCAGTGAAAGTGGCGCTGGCTATGCCGGACTTTTGTCGGTGTCAGGACCTGTGAAGCCTCCTGAGTGTGTGGTGTAGACAAGAGGTAGCAGGCCGTGTAAATCTAAGCCCACTCCAACCTCATAAACATAGGGGAATCTGCCATCAATCATATACAGAAACAGTAACTTTTAATCACGTAGCGAGGCGCAATGGGCCCCGCGTTCCCTACCCCGGACACGGAGTGTGTATCTTCCACCGTGAGTACATTAAAAGGTCAAACTGTTAGCATGTTTCACATGGCGACTCCGCCTGATCCCGACGCCCATTACTATATAAATAAAGACATACAATACAATTACAATATATTCTTGCTGCTAATATATATTTAGGATATGAAACTGATGGTTTCAATGTTAACTGCATTACTGTATGCACCGTGTGATGACATCATGAATATGCTAATCCCTCATGACATCATGAATACATTCGTTTGGGCGTGCTGTGTGGCGGGTGGGATTTCACTGGTAGGGTCATTTTATTTAAGGACACTGTTTGTTCATGGTCTCTCTTCTTCCTTCACCTGTTGAAGGCGACTAACCCCGACACGTTGTGCTTATTTATTCTGTATTTAGTTTATTGACTGTTGCAGAGCCCCCTTGTTTCCTGATTGATAAAATAAACCACGGTTTCTTTCAACAGAAAGTGTAATGGAAAGTTTGTCATTGAATAAAGTAGTGGTAATTTGTATCCGTTCGAACCATCCCATTTCCACCACTGCTTTCCTGTGTCAGTTTGTCTTTTTGGAAGCATTGCAGTTTTAGATATAAGTGGTCTGACAGGACAAAGGGCATTGACATGGTTCCAAAATACTCATTATACACAATATAATTATACTCACATAATACTCCAAATACACGGTTACAAAACACAATACCCACATTCTCAGATTGCACCTGGTAATGGAAGGCTGACGAGTGCTAGTTGATTCACATCATGTGGTCGGTGAATCCTTTATTGTTACCAGAAAGCCAATTCACACCTCTGCAATGTCCCCTCTCACATTCACCCAGCAGGAGTCGGACCGCGAGCTTCTCAAACTGTACGACAGGAGAGGGAACATGGCGCATATCTCCCCCAAACTCACACTCCCCGGACACGCAGTACGTTCTGGAGTGTGTCCTTTTAGTTAACTCGTTCAGTCATGTCCCCTATATGACAGGTGCTGCCCCTATATGTCAGGGGACAAGTCCTGTCCCCTATATGAGCGGTGCTGCCCACAGTGTGCCCTCCCTTTCTTGGAGTGCCAGGATTCAAGTGCAGGTGTTATATCCTCTGTACAGAGGGGGGATAACTCCCCCTAAATCCGAGACAAGATATGCTTAGGCTCCTCACTATATATAGTATATTCTAAAGTGGATATGTTTTTTCATGCCTTTTTGGAAGAGGCTGTTTTCTCCCCATCACTCGGCCATGCGAGAAATCCGCCCCACAGAGAAGATCCCTGTAAGATATCGTGTCTTAGTAAAGATTTCAGGGCAGGTTCTGCGTCTCTGGATTATTTTTGTTACGGGTACAGATGTATTATTGACAACGTCTCTCCCGCTCCCTTCTTCTGTGCAGGTTTCCAGCCTAGAAAAGACGCGTTTGAAGCTGGAGACGCAGCGTGTGCTGCTCGTGAAGCTGGAGACGCAGCGTGTGCTGCTCGTGAAGCTGGAGACGCAGCGTGTGCTGCTCGTGAAGCTGGAGACGCAGCGTGTGCTGCTCGTGAAGCGTGTGCTGCTCGTGAAGCTGGAGACGCAGCGTGTGCTGCTCGTGAAGCTGGAGACGCAGCGTGTGCTGCTCGTGAAGCGTGTGCTGCTCGTGAAGCCGGAGACGCAGCGTGTGCTGCTCGTGAAGCCGGAGACGCAGCGTGTGCTGCTCGTGTGCTGCTCCTCACAGGCTGGACACAGAGATGTTATCCCTCCTACAGGGACCCTCACAGGTAGGACACAGAGATGATATCCCTCCTACAGGGACCCTCACAGGCAGGACACAGAGATGTTATCCCTCCTATAGGGACCCTGTGTCACAGGCTGGACACAGAGATGACATCCCTCCTGCAGGGACCCTCACAGGTAGGACACAGAGATGTTACCCATCCTAGGGACCCTGTGTCACAGGTAGGACACAGAGATGATATCCCTCCTACAGAGACCCTCACAGGCTGGACACAGAGATGTTATCCCTCCTATAGGGACCCTGTGTCACAGGTAGGACACAGAGATTATATCCCTCCTACAGGGACCCTCAAAGGCAGGACACAGAGATGTTACCCATCCTAGGGACCCTGTGTCACAGGTAGGACACAGAGATGATATCCCTCCTACAGAGACCCTCACAGGCTGGACACAGAGATGATATCCCTCCTGCAGGGACCCTGTGTCACAGGCATTGCACTGAGTTTGCAGCAGGGGAACCTGGTTCAATTCCCGGTGTCAGCTCCTTGCGACCTTGGACAAGTCACTTTATCTCCCGGTGCCTCAGGCACCAACAACATAGATTGTAAGCTCCACGGGGCAGGGACTGTGCCTGCAAAATGTCTCTATAAAGCGCTACGTATAACTAGCAGTGCTATACAAGAACATGCTATTGTTATCTGAGGTTGTGTATCACTCATCAAATGCCTGGGTAAAGAGACAAGTCTAAATCAGGGGCCCCTCGGACCGTACATGGCAGAGACTTCATAAGAGTGGGTACAGCGTGGCCACAAGCTCGGGCCCCAAAGGAATTAAGGGAGATTCTGGGAATTTTTACAAACCCTTCACCTGCGGATCTGAGTGAGTGAGGGGAACTAGGACTCTTTCAGGTAGCTGGACCATCATTATGTAACGGTTTTACGGACCCCACCCAATCTCACATTGGCCCCTGTGGTCTAATAGCCCCATTACATGTCTGTGTGATGTGTGGTGCACCTGCTGGCAACAGGACTCCTGAGTCTCCCGCTTGGTTGATTGGCCATTTCGATGCAATAAAGAATGCCATGGTGCACCACCTACATGTATCTAATGTACGTATGACTCATGTTGCACTACCCCAGGCTAGGCTCACTCTTTCAGTGTATGCTGTGTCCACCTTCCTCCAGTATGTGCTCTGCGGTAAGTGTCCTGGCTCCTGGCTAGAGTACTCTGGCGTCTCCCATGCAGTACTAGGGCGTCAACCTCTCTTGGCTACCTCTAGTGCAGGTCCTCTCCAGAATTCCTGACCCGAGTTATCCAGGCTATTCCTTCAGGCATCCCACAACTAGCTGCCTCGCGGTGACTAGAACAGCTATAGCCCTGTCTCCAGACCCACTTACTCCTCTCAGGATCCTAGGCTGTCCTAGACAAGTATATTACCATACTCTGACTACCCATAGGCTCCGTCCCATACACAGCACTGACTGGCAGCATACACTCTCCCTGTTTCCTAGTGTGCCCAGCAAAAGCCTGTCCTGTTGATACAGTATCTCAGCAGCGCCTCCAAAAATGTAACGGTTTTACGGACCCCCACCCAATCTCACATTGGCCCCTGTGGTCTAATAGCCCCATTACATGTCTGTGTGATGTGTGGTGCACCTGCTGGCAACAGGACTCCTGAGTCTCCCGCTTGGTTGGTATGGGGAATATCACCATGACAGGCGTCTGAGGTAGTGTGCTCGGAGTCCTACTCACATTCGGTTACAGCGCCTCCACCCCATCGGGATCTCTGCGGCTGCAGGGGAAGTATCTGATGGGGAACTCCTTCTTGGTGCATCCTTCTGTGGAATAACTTCACTCTCACACAGAAGGGATCTTTTGAACCAGGGCATCTTTAATGTCATCTCCATAGGCAGACTGCCCCTCATAGCGGTCGTGCTTAGCCGCTCATCTTGTTGAGGTACCCCCCTTCAGAAGGTTCCTCCTCTCTTAATAGAGTTGGTTCACCTCTCCCCTAAGGGAGATCACCATCTGTGCCAGGTCCCTGGACACAGTATGTAGTTAGCTTGCACTTGACTCTGACAGCCTTGAACTGCTGCAGACACTCTGGTAGACTAATCCAGAACTCCTTGTTAACACCACTAGAACTAGACCAACTAACTTTAGGCAGTACTGTGTCATATAGCCTCCAGAAACAGACCCACCTCTGTGTCACTAACAGTGGACACAAAGCATGTTGTCACTTCCTTTGTTACATATGACATCTCACCAGGGTTTGAGGGCAAACCTCCATGATTGTTGCTGGCAACCCTGCATACTTACCAGGCTTACTGCCAGCATGAGAAAGAGATGTACACCATTTTTACACATGGCTACAATTATATATACCAAGTACAGAACCGGTCTTTTATACAGCACTGTAGAAAGACTCAGAATGTCCATTTTTAGCCTATTTGTTCTGTGCTGTACCCGCTCTTGCACCTATTCCCACCTCTGTGTGAGTGCCAGGGAGTGCAGCCCTACATGCGTCTCATTGGTTGGAGCTCGAAACCGTCAGCGAATCACATCAGCACTGGTTTCACACATATATATCAGTACTAAGTACATCCAGATGTACACGCGTGTTATTGGCATGGTGACCCCTGCATGTAATAAACGGCGTATGTTGTGGGACCTGCATGGCTTTGCTCACTGCTGGTAAGCTCCTGTATCCCTCACTGACAGGGAGAATAATTTGGCCTATTATCATGTGCCCAAGAGTGACAGGCCCTGCACACGTGACTGTGCCACAGCGCTTGCAATCTAATGCTTGGTATGAGGAACAGGTGATATCGGCCAATGCCCCAAGTGACGTTTTGATGATGTCATCAATATGCTAATTCCTTAGTGACACACAGCACATGGAACTGCCTTCCAGCACAAAGTGATGACATCACCGGAAGTGACGCAAGTTCAGCATCCGGGTGTTCTCAGGCATATTCGCGGGCAGCTCCAGAGCGCAAGGACCCAGCGGGGGAGACAGGTTTTAAGGGACCCGGGTTCGACCAATCAGTCATTCCCGGAAGTGCTTGCGTTGAGAAGGCAGCATGTCTGTGACCGAGATGTTTGTGGCGCTGCAGGGCGGCCTGAGCGGGGACCAGGATAGCCGAGAGGTGAGGGGGACCGGGATATCCGGGAGGGGGGACCGGGATATCAGGGAGGGGGGACCGGGATATCAGGGAGGGGGGACCGGGATATCAGGGAGGGGGGACCGGGATATCAGGGAGGGGGGACCGGGATATCCGGGAGGGGGGACCGGGATATCCGGGAGGGGGGACCGGGATATCCGGGAGGGGAGACGGAGACCGGGAGGTGAGGGGGGGGGGGACCGGGATATCCGGGAGGGGAGATCGTGAGGGGAGACGGAGACCGGGAGGTGAGGGGGGGGGGCTGGGATATCCGGGAGGGGAGACGGAGACCGGGAGGTGAGGGGGGGGGGACTGGGATATCCGGGAGGGGAGACGGAGACCGGGAGGTGAGGGGGGACCGGGATATCCGGGAGGGGAGAAGGAGACCGGGAGGTGAGGGGGAACCGGGATATCCGGGAGGGGAGAAGGAGACCGTGAGGTGAGGGGGGACCGGGATATCCAGGAGGGGAGACGGAGACCGGGAGGTGAGACGGGGGACCGGGATATCCGGGAGGGGAGACGGAGACCGGGAGGTGAGACGGGGGACCGGGATATCCGGGAGGGGAGATGGAGACCGGGAGGTGAGGGGGGGGACTGGGATATCCGGGAGGGGAGACGGAGACCGGGAGGTGAGGGCGGACCGGGATATCCGGGAGGGGAGAAAGAGACCGGGAGGTGAGACGGGGGACCGGGATATCCGGGTGGGGAGACGGAGGCCGGGAGGTGAGACGGGGGGGGACCGGGATATCCGGGTGGGGAGACGGAGACCGGGAGGTGAGACGGGGGGGGACCGGGATATCCGGGTGGGGAGACGGAGACCGGGAGGTGAGACGGGGGGGGACCGGGATATCCGGGTGGGGAGACGGAGACCGGGAGGTGAGACGGGGGGGGGACCGGGATATCCGGGTGGGGAGACGGAGACCGGGAGGTGAGACGGGGGGGGACCGGGATATCCGGGTGGGGAGACTGAGACGGGGGGGGGGACCGGGATATCCGGGTGGGGAGACGGAGACCGGGAGGTGAGACGGGGGGGGGACCGGGATATCCGGGTGGGGAGACTGAGACGGGGGGGGGGACCGGGATATCCGGGTGGGGAGACGGAGACCGGGAGGTGAGACGGGGGGGGGACCGGGATATCCGGGTGGGGAGACGGAGACCGGGAGGTGAGACGGGGGGGGGGCCGGGATATCCGGGTGGGGAGACGGAGACCGGGAGGTGAGACGGGGGGGGGGGACCGGGATATCCGGGTGGGGAGACGGAGACCGGGAGGTGAGACGGGGGGGGGACCGGGATATCCGGGTGGGGAGACGGAGACCGGGAGGTGAGACGGGGGGGGGGACCGGGATATCCGGGTGGGGAGACGGAGACCGGGAGGTGAGACGGGGGGGGGACCGGGATATCCGGGTGGGGAGACGGAGACCGGGAGGTGAGACGGGGGGGGGACCGGGATATCCGGGTGGGGAGACGGAGACCGGGAGGTGAGACGGGGGACCGGGATATCCGGGTGGACCGGGAAGGTATGTGGTGGGACCGGGAGGTGAGGGGGGAACCGGGTCTGTACAGCATTGTATAGTGAGGTGAAGGGGACCGGGGTGGAGGGACCAGCGAGACCGAGGAGGGAAGGAGTGAGCCGGCCCTAATAAGCCAGGCCCATGCCGCTAGGATGACACAAGCGGCTGTCAGGAGTTGGTTAGCGGTGCTGCTGTCACCCCAATGGGCTGCGATGTCAGGCGCTTCCTGTGACTCCCTGGGGGGGCTGAGAACATACCTGCTGGTTAGAGGGCACTTGACACGACTACGTGCGTCTCCCTGTGCACATGATGAGCTTTGCATATAAATGATAGCACATGCTGTGAGGCCTCCTGAGCACGTGCCAATTGTTTTGGATGCTTTATTTCCTTATGTAGTAAAGTATCAACCTACTGGCTCTGTAACCGGGAGCAGCACCGGGAGCATAGTGCAGACCAGGGTGACTGGGACTCAGTGTCGCCTGTCACCGGTTTTTGGTTAATCCAACTCCTGACTGCTTGTATGGCGGTATAATAGTTATTGCATATCTGGTCCTGTTTGTGTGTGGGTTTTTGTTTTGTTTTCTCGCAATGGACCGTTCTAGGATTTATTTTTATATTCTCGTCCCGTTTTCAGGAAATCAGGAAAGTGGTTCAGACCTTGGAGCAAACTGCTCGAGAGATTCTCACCCTTCTGCAAGGCGTCCATCAAGGATCTGGGTTCAAAGACAGTGAGTATGCTTTAATGTTGCTTAAATTAGTTCTGCATATACAAAAGGCCATGTTAATATATTATTCTTAAGGAGTTGGAGAAGCCTTGTGCAGCACTCTGCTCCACTCGTAAACCCATTTTGTATATCATCAAATCTGTTACAATGATCAAGGAACATACTTGTCACAAGGTGTCATAGCACAAATTTCTTTGGATTGGACCCTACAAGGTTAATTATTCATTCCGATTTAACCAAACCGATTACATATTACCACTGAACATTTGAATTTAAAAGTGTGAAGCCTTGTACTTAACCTGGAAGACGAGACGCCACTCTCCTGCAGCTAAGAGACTCATTTTGTTAGGTATAAAGATGGGTGATTAAGATTCCCTATAGCCATGTTTAAATTGAAATCTGCCCAACATACACTTATTCAATAAGTTAGGGTGCAGAATTTAATGAGGTGAGTGTAGCGAATCTGGTATTATGGTATTAGAAACATTTTGTCCATTTCTATTAACCACTTTCTGCTTAAACTGAGCAAATCACTTTGTGCTTCAGCTTAAATACCTATATTTGCTATAGTACAATTTAATTTATCTGCAGACCAGAGCATTGGAAATGTGCTCCATGGATTACATTGGAGATGGATACATGTCTGTCTTTATGAAAATCCCATTTTATTTAAGCTTCTCTAAGCATTGGACACATCGGCACTTCTGTTGCGTACTATTGGCTGAGCTTTGTGCGCCTCTTGTTTTTTTTTTTTTTTTTTTCTTAGTACCTGAAAAATCTTTGAAAGCTCGTGAACACTTCAGCACTGTAACGTCCCAGCTTGCCTCTCTAAAGATCAAGTTCCCTGCTGATCAGTACTACAGGTATACAAGACCAGGAGTTTACGCTATGTCGGGCTTTAGAATTGGCCAATTTAATTTTCAGAATCCAGCAAGATTAATTTTTAAATGAAATACAAATTAGTGTACTACACAAGTCCTAATAATGATTGATGGGGTGGGGGTATTAGGTTTCTCTGTTCCCAATAATAGTAATACACAGTTCCAGTAGGGTACGTAATCCTTGTCTGACGCTTCGGAATTGCACTGATCCTCCCAGGATACCATATGAAAAATAGTGCAAAAGACACATTGTGCAAAGCATTTATACAAATTGTAGTCTTCAGTAATGCAATCGCATTATATAAAGTGTGGCCCAGACCCTCCCTGTAGTCCTGCAGCCAGCATTCCTCCCTCAGCTGGCGTCTGAGGTGCTGGCTCCCACCGGTGACTTCAATATCTGTGCAATGCTATTGTAGTCTACACTGCGTTGTGTTCTGGTGCCGGAGGTGTTTGATGGCTGTCGGGGGATACAGTACAACCCACTGCCCCCTTCCCATTCAGAAAGATAATGGGTAGGTGTATTTTCTGCTTCCTCGTTTCCCTGCTGACGCGAGAGGGTTGTACTGCGTCTGCTGTCAGACGACAGCCGCCTCCGCACAGATAGGCAATTGGTAGCCGCTGGTACTTCTGATGCCAGTGGATGGATGGATGCATGCTGGTTGGATGGCTGCAGTTGGCTCTAGGTCACACTTTGTTCATGCTAACTGCCCTTATAATTTTATTAAGTGTGAGTGCATTATGTTTTGCAAAATAAGTTGCCGGTTTATTTCTCAGAATACAAAACACAACGCAGGAAACTTCCACCCCCGTCAGTGAAATTACTGGGTTACTGGACCTCATTGCTTTCGCTGCCTCTTTAAGCTAGCTGCTTGTTGTAACAACGCAGGCGTTAAACCTAGTGCCGTTCGTATGAGCCGCCTTTCTGAATGTCTAGTTGTAGTGTAGTCGGAATATTTGTGTAATTATTGGTGTAATGCAGTCTGTCCGTGTCACGTCTGTCCGCAGGTTTCATGAGCACTGGCGGTTTGTGTTACAGCGTCTTGTGTTCCTGGCTGCGTTCCTTGTGTATCTGGAGAGTGAAACATTGGTAACTCGGGAAACTATCGCACAGATTTTGGGAAGTAAGTTCAGAATGTGACAGTTTTTTGTCCTCAGTTTGAGTAACATTTTGTTGCTGTGTTTGGGACCTTCTTACACTTCTGCATGGGAGCGTTTTGCAATGCATTAATTTGTTCTAACGCAGCGTTCTCATTTTATCTATTCTGCAATGTATTCAATGGTTTTGTGTTTTATGAAAAATTGGCTTATTCTTGTACTTTTGCAGCATTATTATTTATTACAAATTTTTCTCCCCGTGCTCACCCCTGCCTGCTCGGCGTCAAATGATGGGCGGGGTCATGTGACGTCACGTGGCCCCGAGGCATCATTTGATGCCGTGTTACCAGTACGACATGTCGCGGGACGGTAAGTGTGTTATAGAGGCCTCGTGTGGTCCCTGGCATTTAATTTAAATGCCTGGTGGGGGTGGGGGGATGGAGGGGAGAGCACGGGACCTCTATAACTGCTGCGCCCCCCTTTTTTGCGCACCGCTGGTCTAACTTCACCTCCCATTTTTATTTCAGTTGAAGTTGAGCGAGAGAAAGGGTTTCATCTGGATATTGAGGATTATCTGTCTGGTGTGTTGAGCCTCGCCAGTGAGTTGGTAAGTGATAGTCCGCTGCTTGCCTTCAGAGTGTTACATGCAGATTTGCATACAGGATATCTAGTGTGTACTCTCACTAAACACACCTTAGCACATGCCTTCTCCTATTGTCTCATCCAGTAAGGATTCTCTCCGCACATAAGGCAATATTATATTCAAGAAGATGTTGAGGAAGTAAAAATGTAACACTTTCTTGGCCTCAGAATACGAACCCCATGCCCACTGTTTGCACAGTTATGGCGCTGTTTCATTCATGTTGAGAAGCAGAGAAAACTATTTACTTTCCCCCTTAATGAGTGTGAGGCTTGGGGTGTATGATGGCGTTGATCAGAACTCCAGGAGCTTCCAGCTTTTAGGCTTCTGAAGCTGCAAACTCTTGCCACCTTATACAGGAATTGATATAAATCATGGAGCCCTTCAGCTGTCCTCCCTGAGATTATTCCTCTTACTGGTCACTCTATTTGCACGTTACTGTATTTGGAAAGCCTAATGATTGGTTAACCGGTAAACCTTGCTGAAATGGTAACTCGTGCCCCCTCTCCACCCCTCCCCACAGTCCAGGTTGGCTGTAAACAGTGTCACTGCTGGAGATTACTCCCGACCCCTGCGCATTTCCACCTTCATCAACGAGCTGGATTCCGGTTTCCGGTTGCTCAACCTGAAAAACGACTCTCTGCGAAAACGTTACGATGGCCTGAAGTACGACGTGAAGAAGATAGAGGAGGTGGTTTACGATTTGTCCATCAGAGGACTCAACAAGGATCCGTGTGCCACTAGTGTGGAGAAGTAATGGGCTTGTGTACCTGTGGCTTGGACGACCTCTGCTACCTGTCAGGGGTGTTGTGAGTAACGGTTTCTGGTGGCTATTCCAGTTCTGCCTGTAGGAGACGGAAATTAAAGAACTATACTTGTGGTTATTTTTTTTATTTAGTGGGTCCAGTTTAGTCTCTGTCCTGTTACAGGTTTTTCATTGTGAAAGCTAATCTGCTCAGATTTCATTTTCATTATAGGCAGCAGTAAAATGGGGGGGGGGGGGAAGCCCTAGTTTCAAAGTCATTGTGTCTGTTAAATGGTAACCCGTACCTTGGTCTTTGCTACAGTACGCATCCTCAATCATGGCTTAGATGCCATCACCCTGAAGCAATGGGAATCTTATTTCCATTAAAGCTGCATTTTGTAGACGGGCAGTTTTTACCCATAAAGCTAAAAAGAAAAATAAGTATTGGAGGTGTGCGCAGCTGATAAATCCCGTGTGTGGGCTACTGCCACCATGCTCCCCTGCAAAATATAAACTACAAGTCTGTCTTGCAATGTGCTGTATACGCCTAAAGCCGTGTCATTGTTGGCATTGATTCTGTTTGGTGCATGGGTGCTGCCCGACTCCGTCTGTATTGAAACTTGTACCATCTATTCCATTTTGCTTAAACAGAAATAACCCTGCTCCTGTCCCACGTGTGGAAGTTTAAATGTTACCCATCCCTTGTGCAGGATGGTACCATCATGCAGAGTGACCACAGCTGAGCGTTGATGTTCAAGCAGTGTTTTACTTTCCCGTTCTCTTAATGTCCATGTTTGTTTAACGTGTGTTGTCAAAACATTTCCAATTAAAGATTCTTTGCCGTATAACGGTTTGACAAGCTCTCCTTTTCTTTAACATAAGTCTGTTACTTTTATTTTGGGAAGACCTCAGTGTTGCTTTCTGAAGGGGTTTCCAAGATCCCTTTTCCTAGCACATGGAATAGGAATCTCAGAAGATGTATTCAGGGTGCGTTGCGTATATTGGTCTGAGTTAGATCAGCGCTGCGCAAACTTTTTCAGCTGCAACCCCCTTCCTGTGTGCGCCGCAGCCTTCGTGCCTCCCCTCCCCCGAAGGCACGGCTTCAAATGACTTTGCGGGTCACGTGACCCAACGTGTCATTTGACATGCGTTGCCATGGTGACGTGTCGCCGAAGACAGGGCTGCCAGTAGTGAGGTTACACAGGCCTCAGGCCTCACGCCTCCCCCGGCATTAAATGCCTGGGGTACGTGCGTGGGGCCTCTAACAGCCTGCGCACCCCCGCCGCCCCCCCTGTTTGCACACCGCTGAGTTAGATACGTCAATGTGTTACTTGTGCATTAAGCATTTCATTGTAACATCACTCCTTTTTTGAGATGTATGTTTTCAAACGCTTATCAGGCAGTGACACTTGTTGAGTAAATACTATGCTCTTACTCTTCCCAGTCAATTAACCTAATTCTACAAATGCCTCCCCTGGAAGAGGTAGTTGCGTCCGTAGCTCTTGCCACCAACTTGCTGCAAAGTTACTAACCATTGTAGGACGTCTGTTACCAGACAGTGTTTAAATGGGTGCTCTTTAATGACAGAGGCCCCTCTTCAAGATGCGGTAACGGTGTCTACACATATCCATTTTATATGAGCGGCGTGGGACTAATATATCCAGCATAAGACCATTTCACAGCATATTAATTGGTAGCCAATATCTACCGTAGGTGACTGATTCCAGGAGAACCTTCGTGGTAATGTCGGGCTTTAGAGAATAAACCGGATTTAAAATCCGTGTCTGATTTGTAACCTTGGGCATGTCTTCTCTGCTAGGGGGAATAGTTTATTGTCCATGTGAATATCTGAGCATCGCTTCATCCCGTCGGGGTGCAATGCTGGATAATTGGGATAAAAAGGAACTTTGTGCTACCAGTGAACCAGAAGCTGATGTATTTGATGTACTAAACTGCAATATAGAAGATGGGATGTCAAAGCATTAACCAGTAAACTATCCCTCAGCACCCAAATTAACTTTTTTTTTTTTTTCTTTTTCTCAATTTAAGAAATGTGCTCACTTGGTGCTTTTTTTTTTTTTTTTAATATGTCACAGATTTTGTTTCCCGAGTCTGAAACCAGCAGCAAGCATGATGAAGGCAGACACATACTCGCTACTTGGCAGCACTGTTGGGGATTCCCAGGCCTTTAAGACAAACCTTTTTTTGTGTTGTATACCCCGGCTGATGTCCGATACCCATTGCCAGTTTGACATGAGGTAGTTTTATAATCACAAAAAGGCTCAACTGACAGTGCAAGTTCTGGGTGTTGTAGTAACCGCTACACTGCCATATTGTCCCGTGATGTGCACTGCTGCTGGCACTGACATCGAAGTATCTGGTGACCTGGAGGAGGGGGGAGAGACTTCATTGCAAAAATAAAAAATTGGTTATAAAATATGTCATAATACTATTCAAACTGGGGGAAAATATTTTAAACAAGGGTGCATTAACGTAAAATATAATTACAGGGCTCAGTTTGTGCTTGAAACTTTTTCTTCTTGCTTGTAGCTTGTCACTGTGCGCCTCGTACAGCGCCGTGACCTTGTTTCTCCCTAAAATAATTCCACTGCTCATTTGTGAGCTGTTCTTTGATGCCGTACTTGCATATGAACAGCAGCATTCCCCAAACAGCAGTTACTGGCCTGGGTGCATTATATTGAATGATTATTAATCTAAAGTCCATTATAGTGGATACAATAGATTAGAGATTAAGCTGCAACGAGCAGGGCCCTGATTACCGCTCTGTACCTGATGGTGCAGATATTGCCAATGCTAGAGAATCATACATATTGGGGGGTGTTTTGGGAACAGAGAATGTAAAATCACTTTATTGTTAAAGGCGCGTTTCTGTTTAATGCATGTTGGGTCTGCCCAGCACGGTACTGGATACAGCGGCCCGTACTGGGTACACCGTGCTGGGTAATGGGTACAGCGGGCCGTAAACTGTCAAAAGTACTGGGGTTTTTTTTTTTTTAATTGGCATGGGAAATGCAGGGGAATATTCTGCGGCCCGCGCCTGTTCTGTGTTAATCGAACATATTGAACGTGGCTGCCAGAAACCGTTTCAATGCAAAGTGGTTCTTATGTCCTTCACAAAGTCTCGCCACTTTTCAGGTCGCTGCCATTTGTAAATGTTCTTTTATGCTGTAAATTTAAGGCCAGGGCAAACCTTTTGGGAATTCATAGCTCTCGGTTATGCATAAAGTAGGTCTCCTTTTTTGTGCACTTTCATGTTTTTGAGTTATTAACGCAATAGCTGATTTATTGCACAGCTTTGAAACACAATGTTTTTGTTCTTGATGTTTTGTTATTGTTACTTAGACAGGAGGAAAAATACCACAGGTGCCTCTTGTCTCAACAGGACAGGCTGATTTAGAGCATCACCACGCAGTGTATAATGGATAATCTGTGGCTACAAGGTGGACGGACAGGTTTATTTTAATCTCCTTTCCTCACTAGTAAAAACTGATCCAGGTGATCAGAGGATAAAATAGGACTCGGCTTAAAGCCATACAACCACCCTAATTACAATCATGTATTGGTCTCTGCATAGCTGTGTCCATCAGATAATGGGCCATATTTACTAAATGGTGCTTAGCCTTAAGGCACTTTATGGCCTATAAAGGAGAGCGCAATTGGCTACCTAAAGGCCTAGCAGTATTCAGTAAATATGGTGAAATATATTTTCAAATACTGGACTTTATCTTCTGACTCAAAGCCACAAAACCGCCCTTCTTATGACCCTCTCCCTCCCCCCCTCTCCCTCCTCCCCCCTGCCCCCCACCATAAAACGTATTTTCTGCAGAGGGGAGGAAAATTAATCAAGCGTGTGCCTGTAATGAATAAGATTACACTGCCCGCTAGTTTTGTAACATAGGCTGGACCTTTTAATTGACCAAAGCAGAGACCCACTTAATACAGCCGAGACGCACCTAACAATGCAGTTATTATGCCGTGGGCAAACCGGGAGCTTCCAGGTCATCGCTCTGGGGTCCTGGAGGTAACACACGTTCTAAACCTCTTGTCTGTTATCCAGCTCATGTCAAACCGGGAGACCTCGCTGCATATATCTCCGTACAATGTTGCCGAATATAAATTGTGGCGTTGGTAATCACTGGGTGAAGCAAAGTGCCCCCTTTGGGAGTTTGTCCCCAGTGCAATGCTGGGAATAAGCAGGAAACACGTGTAGAATTGTTTAGGGCTCTGAATTACTTCGTGTTTGGGATATTTGTCTCTACAGGACTGGGGTTTGTTTTTTTTATACTTGGGAAAAAGAAAGAAGTGCTGAAATACGAACCAAAGCGAAACACGTCATTTATACTCAAGTACAATAAAGGATTCTGGTTTAAAGAAGGAGATGCAGCCTAATTAGCCAATCACGTTTCTAATTGCTGTTTGAAGTTTCATTTTTATTTAATACATGAAAACACTATTTTGAATTCTTGATTTTTAATCACACCAGCACTAGAGGGGCTACATACATTTGCAATGTGTCGTTGACCTCTACAGCACTGAAGTGATTAATTTAGGAGTGTATGCCTCTTACCAATCAATTAAAGATTAGGCAAACTACACATGTTATACTTCTGTAGACAGCTCAATAAATAAGTCTTGTGTGCTTCAGGAGTTCATATTATAGTTAAAGCAGCATTTCATATTGGGGCTCAAATTATATATATATATATATATATATATATATATATATTTATATTTCACCTTCCCAGAAGATTAGTAGGTTGTTTGTCATAATGGTATTGAATGTTTTTTTAATTGACAAACTCCAAAAAATAATTAGGAGGAAATGTAGATGAAAACATTCCCATATGGAGCTTGTCCAGGTCTTCCACCTTGATTGCGTGAGATGATCACGCCTGCTGCCTTCTAGTAAACCGAAGAGACCTCTACAGCGTGACGTTGAGAAAATACCATTTTTACAATAATGTTTTGGCTCAAAATAGAACTCACTAAATATCTGGGAGGTTATATCCATACTCCTTACAGCTGTATACTACGGCATTATTTCCAGTGACCTTTGCAACATGACCACCTGTTACGGGTATTAAACCCTTGGAAAGCAGAGGGACCCTCCCCACGTCCCTGCTCGATGGCTTGCTGGCCCCACTAGCGGTTTAACCCAGATTTACAACGTGTTCCAGGATTAACAAATGATCGAGTCATTAATCGGTTTTCAAATGCAAAAAAAAAATCCAGCAGATCATTTATTTTTGTGTGAAATCCCGGCGCTGTTTTTCTGCGCCAGTTTTGCCCCAGGGAGTCTGTAGATAAATGACCCGTGTGTACGACTTTGCTTTCACCTGCGAATTGTTACATTTTGTGCTGTTTTTCCCCACGGCGGAATAGAACCGCTTCAATAAATAACATGTCTGGGGAGGAGTCTATTAAAGTGTCCTTGCTGCAAAACCAGCGCAAAAGTGGGGCCCAAAAAACCGCGCCAGATTTGACGGTGAAAACAGTCTTCTGAAATGAATAATCTCCTTGAAATCTGAAAGTAAACTTAAAGAAAAGATCTGTAAGGTCTTGAAAACTCTGTACCCTGGAGGGGCTTATTTATTAAAGTCTTCCAGCTGCAAAACTGGAACACAACAATTGCAAGGGTTTTGCACCACATTTACCCAAGGAAGATCTCCAATTTCTTTCAGTGGCTCTTGGATTTTTTTGCACTGCCTCGGCCCCAGTTTTTCAGCTGGAGACTTTAGTGAATTGACTCCTATGATTTCGTTTATGAACAACTCTCTGGTTGGTCCCAGAAAATGTATCAAAATCTACAACTAATCTACGAGACCAATACAGCCGGTGGGACTTATGAACTGCATTGAAATCCGTGAGATTTTGTGCTTTGATCGCTCTGGCGCCGTTTCCTTGCGTCACATGTGACGTGGTGTTGCAGTCGGGAGAGTTTCATACATACCCCTCCCCCTCTGAGGTTCAGGACCTGCTTTGTATTGTGCTTATCATGATGTTGGGGAGAGCATTGCGACGCTTCTTCCAGGAGCCCAGCTCCCGGGAGTACGTTTTGATCTGTCTGAACCAGTGGTGCGTCCGGGAGCTATCTCCATCCCTGAAAACAAACCCCTCCCGCCTGATCTCCAGGAGTTCAAAGGTGCCCTCACAGTCCGGGTCTGTGGACACAACACAGTGGCCGAGTTTTAGGGGCTCTCTGAGCATCCCAAACTTCCCATTGTTTTTGTCCTTAATGAGCACCAGTGCTGCATCCCTCACTCGTGAGCTTTCTGCAGAACTGCCCTCCAGGCTGGATTCGGACGCCCTTCTCACATTCACCATCAGCAGTGCCTGCACGTTCTGAAACCTCAGGGCCTTGCACCCCTTCTTGACCCACTGCCCATCCGTAGGCTGCGCCATCTGCAGAAGACCCTCCATGATAAAGCGCGTCTCCTCTCTGGCCCAGCCCAACTGCTTGATCGCCGTCTCTCTCATCTCGATGTTGGTGACTTCCCTGTTCTTCCTGCTCTCTCTGCGGAAGGTGCGTAGTGTCCATGGGTTCCCTTCCTGCTTGGTCTTCATGTTGATGTGCTCCAGGTGTGACTCAATGCGGCTCTTGGCTTCCCACAGGCTGCTGTGGTCCAGGTGGAACTCTGTGGTGCTTTTCAGAATCCGGCTCAGCAGGAGAGGGTATTTAGTGACCCTCTGCAGAGGGGCTATCAGGAAGGACCTGAGGTTCATGCGTCGCAGGGCTGTGTTATCATTCTGAGACACATCCAGAAATATCCTAATGTGGGGAATAAAAAGGGGAAGAGTAGCCCAATGTTACAGACGCGGCCACTAAAATGTCCCTTCATTTCCTCTCCCAGTGCCTCAGACACCAACATGAGGTAATAGGCTCTTCGGGGCAGAAATGTACAGCGCTGCATAAACTGGCAGCGCCGTGTAAGAAACAACTATTATATTACATCATTTAGTGTGGGAATTTTAGCAAAACAACTGAATTGATAATTGCAATATTCAGATACAAATGTTTCCAGGACATTTATTTGACTTGTTTTTGACTAAGCACCATATTTATTAAAAATATTAAAGTCAATGGAAACCGGAAAATGGTAACCCCTTCAGTGCCAGATCAAAGTAATGCACTGCAGATCCCTCTGGCGCTTCATGTGGAAAGCCCCCATATCTTAATATTAAATTTTTTATATTAACTGGCTCTGCCAGACCCCCCAGTGGCCAAATATGGCCTCCTGTGGTGACCTGTGACCTGTGGTAGCTGTGACATCATCTGAGTTTGAATTAAGGGAACCTGGTTCAATTCCCGGTGTCCCCTCCTTATGAACTTGGGCAGTCACTTTATCTCCCTGTGCCTCAGGCACATAAACATAGAGTGTAAGCTCCATGGGGCAGGGGCCATCTCTGTAACATTCCTATGTGCTGCGTACCGCGCGCTGTACTGTAATTGTGACGCGCTTTGTGTCCCATTGGGAGAAAAAGCGCTATATGAAATAAAGTTATCTCCTGATGGGAAACTACAATTATACAAACTACAATTATACTTTTGTTTTAGAAGGAAAGGGGATTCATTTTTACAAAGGCTAATTTCTGTTCTTATAGCATTAATATTTTCTTAAAATATAGTGTAATGAGCTATGCCCCAAAATATGTCCCCAATCTGGCACAGTACCACTGCTTTTCTTAATGTACTTCCACCATAGGTGGTAATGTCAGGCATTGCATTGTCTTCTCACCTCAGCAGTTCCTTCTCTTTCTCGAGAGCATTGAGCATTGTTACGGACGCTGACTGCTGGAGGCAATATGTCTGAAATGCAGGTAGCATGTTCACGAACTCCAGGAATATTTCCCCAATGCAAACGGTCATCAAGTCATCGTCACCCTGCGGACAACAGAACGCACATTAAAAACCCAGTCTGCATTACAGTAAACACGACAGAACATTTTGGGGGCAGTGGGAGGTTTCAGGTTTCAGAGGGTTAGTGCAGTAAATTCTGTTGGCAAGTCCGAAACATCCAAAAGTTCCTGAACCTCTGAAAAGGACCTTATGGAGAAGCAGTGGCTCAGTGAGTAAAGACGCCGACTGATAACAACGACACTAAGTGTGAATCAGGGGAGTCTGGTTCAATTCCCAGTGTCCTTGGGCAAGTCACTTTATCGTCCTGTGCCACAGGCACCAAAACATAGAGTGTAAGCTCCACGGGGCAGGGACTGTGTCTGAAAAAAATCCTATGTGCTGCGTACCGCGCGCTGTACTGTAATTGTGACGCGCCTTGAGTCCCATCGGGAGAAAGCGCTATATCAAATAAAGTTGTTGTTATTATTATATGTTTGGTAATCACTTATGAATAAGCAAATCTTTCAGAATTATGTATCAAAGTCTCCTGGCTGCAGAAAAACTTTATCAAGATAAAATAACATGTTATCAGGGCTTACAATGGGATTCTTGTCACTTCTGCACACCAGTGACATTTATATACAGCCCTATTATATTGTGTCAGCCCATTACAACGACTCCATCTCTGCCATCTTTACCTGATCCAATGATTGGTCAATTTCTTCTTGTAGGACCTCAAGAAACTTCTCACTTAGGTCAATGAGCTCCTGTATGTTACTGAACACGACCTGCAGCTGCTCCTGTGCCAGAAGCCCTGCAGTCTGCATGGGGAGGTAGAATTCCTCCTTGATGATTCTCAGGTCCTCCCCGTAGCTCGCCTCTGTGTTTACGAACTCCAGCACAGCCTCCTTGCGCTCTGTCCTGCGCGTGACGCATTTCACGCACAATGTCTCCCTCCTCTTTCCCCTGCTCTCCGTGTCCTGTGCCGAGTCTCTCTCCCCGCAGTCGAGGCAGGGCCGGTGGGCCTCCCATGCTTCTAAGGAGGCCGTGGCCTCGGATACTCTGGCCCGCCACTTCCTGGAGAGCGCGTCCCCTATTCCGCTGTCCGCCCTCTCTACCTCCCCGGGTTTCGCGGCTTCCGTCCCGCTGGCTTCGGATTCGTCTCTCTCGTCGTTCATGCCAACGACCCCGCTGTCTGTGCTCAGGCTGCTCATGTTGCTCCAGCGATGCCGGGACCTCTGAGAGTGCCCAGGGGTATAACCACCCTCCTTCCCAGACCTGCAAGAGGTGGTGGTGATGGCTTTCGTCAGCACTGGGCCTACAGGAGCAAAAGAGGTTGCTTACAATCAAGTCAGGTAAGTATATTTTACTTGCTGCATCACTTTGCAGCTGGAGGATTTCCTGTTGATTCCTTTAAACCCTTAATGAATCCATTTGTAGGGCTGAAGGAGCGGCTCAGTGAGTAAAGACACTGACTGGCACTGAGAGTGAAGCAGGGGAACCTGGGAGAAGGAGCGGCTCAGTGAGTAAAGACACTGACTGGCACTGAGTGTGAAGCCGGGGAACCTGGTTCAATTCCCAGTGTCGGCTCCTTGTGACCTTGACTTTATCTCTCACCATCACCAACCGCCCCCCCTCCCCCATAGATTGTAAGCTCCACAGGGCAGGGACTGTGTCTGCCAAATGTCTCTGTAAAGCGCTATGTAAAAATTAGCAGCGCAATACAAGAACATGCTATTATTATTATTATTATTAGTTGCAATTATTTGCAGCACATTGCTTTGCAAGGACATTACTGGCAGAGGCTGGGAGACTAAGCTACATCATGATACGTGTGGAGGTAAACACACCTCATCTCCCCCTCTGCGCCTTTACTGCGAACACATTAGTTGATATCGGGTGTTGTTTTAATGAAAAATGTGTATTTTCACAGTAGAACACAATCAGACATACCACACGTTGTCCATATAACTGCTTACCCCAGAAAATGTCATCACTTGTAATGTGCAGGTTTTACTTTGTATACTGTGTCTGAAATTAATGTTTTTCTCTTTACAAATCACTGTAATTCACGGGGTTGTCCAACATCCTTAACTTCAAATAATGAGGGGGTCATACTTTGCCTAGTACCAAACGGTCACGGAAGCTTCATTTTTAAATGTCCATAAAAAATGTTTTACAGCCATTTAAGTAAATAGGCTGCAGTGTATGTTACCGCATAGCACTGGTTAGCAAACATGGCCCACCAATTTTACCCAAGTCCGTTTTCTGACATAAATATTTGGACTTCCCTGTTGGGGTCTGCAGTGGGGTAAAGCCGCTCTATTACTGCGGAGGTAGAAATGAAACTCACCGTTTCCCTTGTCCTGACGCCTCCTCTGAGCGTGATGCCGGGCCGCTGCGGCTATCTTCAGCTCCAGCTGCTTCCTTTTTACCGCGTCGGTGGGCATGGGGTCACTGAAATGAGGGCGCAGGCGACACCCGCGCTGGGTCTTTCCTGTGTCCACAGCTTCGTGAGTCATGTCCGAGCTGGATCTCCGACATCCAGGACTGCAGGGCTGAGATACAATGAGACTATTAACCATCGTGCCCATGTAATAGAACAACATGTTGCAGGAGGGCAGGAGTGGCCAACGCCAGCCCTCAAGGGCCACCAACAGGTCTGTGTTTCAGGATATCCCTGCTTCAGCACAGGTGGCTCAATCTGATTGAGCTACCTGTGCTGAAGCAGGGATATCCTTAAAACCGGACCTGTTGGTGACCCTTGAGGGCTGGCGTTGGCCACTCCTGCAGTGAGGTCTGCTTAATTTTTAGCAACGCAGTGATACTTGGTTTGGGTTTCCTCGGCTTTCCACCCATTGCTTCGCGTCTTTGCAAGATCTCCCACTTTTCCAAGGATCTTACTGTTTTAAACTATTTGGCAACTGGCATATGTGAGATTACGCTCCTGTAGAAGTCCAATGATGCAACTGTTATAAGGGGGTGACAAACTGTTACTGGGGGGGGGGGGGGCAGAAACATGCTGCTGTGCATTGCATTGGGGGCCTCCATGATGGTGAAAAAGTGAAGGGTTTGAATTCTATAAAGGCAGCTAATATGTTTAAGTGTAACTGAACACGGCTGATGTGTGCAATAAGTGATCCTGTGTGCAATAAGTGATCCTGTGTGCAATAAGTGATCCTGTGTGCAATAAGTGATCCTGTGTGCAATAGGCGATCCTGTGTGCAATAAGTGATCCTGTGTGCAATAAGTGATCCTGTGTGCAATAAGTGATCCTGTGTGCAATAAGTGATCCTGTGTGCAATAGGCGATCCTGTGTGCAATAGGCGATCCTGTGTGCAATAAGCGATCCTGTGTGCAATAGGCGATCCTGTGTGCAATAAGTGATCCTGTGTGCAATAGGCGATCCTGTGTGCAATAAGTGATCCTGTGTGCAATAGGCGATCCTGTGTGCAATAAGTGATCCTGTGTGCAATAAGTGATCCTGTGTGCAATAAGTGATCCTGTGTGCAATAGGCGATCCTGTGTGCAATAAGTGATCCTGTGTGCAATAAGCGATCCTGTGTGCAATAGGCGATCCTGTGTGCAATAAGTGATCCTGTGTGCAATAAGCGATCCTGTGTGCAATAGGCGATCCTGTGTGCAATAAGTGATCCTGTGTGCAATAGGCGAACCTGTGTGCAATAGGCGATCCTGTGTGCAATAGGCGATCCTGTGTGCAATAGGCGATCCTGTGTGCAATAGGCGATCCTGTGTGCAATAGGCGATCCTGTGTGCAATAGGCGATCCTGTGTGCAATAGGCGATCCTGTGTGCAATAAGTGATCCTGTGTGCAATAAGTGATCCTGTGTGCAATAGGCGATCCTGTGTGCAATAAGTGATCCTGTGTGCAATAAGTGATCCTGTGTGCAATAAGTGATCCTGTGTGCAATAAGCGATCCTGTGTGCAATAGGCGATCCTGTGTGCAATAAGTGATCCTGTGTGCAATAGGCGATCCTGTGTGCAATAGGCGATCCTGTGTGCAATAAGTGATCCTGTGTGCAATAGGCGATCCTGTGTGCAATAGGCGATCCTGTGTGCAATAGGCGATCCTGTTTGCAATAGGCGATCCTGTGTGCAATAAGTGAATCCTGTGTGCAATAAGTGATCCTGTGTGCAATAGGTGATCCTGTGTGCAATAAGTGATCCTGTGTGCAATAAGTGATCCTGTGTGCAATAAGTGATCCTGTGTGCAATAAGTGATCCTGTGTGCAATAAGTGATCCTGTGTGCAATAGGCGATCCTGTGTGCAATAAGTGATCCTGTGTGCAATAAGTGATCCTGTGTGCAATAGGCGATCCTGTGTGCAATAGGTGATCCTGTGTGCAATAAGTGATCCTGTGTGCAATAAGCGATCCTGTGTGCAATAGGTGATCCTGTGTGCAATAGGCGATCCTGTTTGCAATAGGTGATCCTGTGTGCAATAAGTGATCCTGTGTGCAATAAGCGATCCTGTGTGCAATAGGTGATCCTGTGTGCAATAAGTGATCCTGTGTGCAATAAGTGATCCTGTGTGCAATAAGTGATCCTGTGTGCAATAAGTGATCCTGTGTGCAATAAGTGATCCTGTGTGCAATAGGCGATCCTGTGTGCAATAAGTGATCCTGTGTGCAATAGGCGATCCTGTGTGCAATAAGTGATCCTGTGTGCAATAAGCGATCCTGTGTGCAATAGGCGATCCTGTGTGCAAGCAGCTCTGGTGTGTGAAACGGTGATACTTTTGAAGTCTGCAGGGCTGGTGGAGTTATTATAAAACCGATTCACGGTTCTATAAGATTGACGGGAACTTAGCTGACCTACGTGAAGCCCTAAGAAGTGTGAGAATCATTTGTTCCTAAATGATGAAGGCGGTGGTTGCACATGTTCAAGCTCTGCTAACAGAACCTCAGATCCCTGAAAGGCCAGGTCAGTCTGCTCTTCATCTCTCCACTTACTGCGTGTAGAATAGTAATGAGCTGTGAAAGGTTTTACTAAAACAAAACTAAGCAGAAAGCGTTATTCAGAGAGAGCACTCCCGTCTCTGAGTGCAAATGAGAAGTTACGATGAGCCAGTTACAAGGTTCTAAGGAGGCGATGTAACAATGTAAAACAAAATGCAAAAAGATCTTTATTTTGATCTTTTGCTCTATTTCTTGCTTGTGTTTGTGTTAAATGTTACAGAGTTTCCATAGTGTGATGCAAATTGTTAACCTTTAATCTTTAAGCATCTTCAAGATCTGGTGATTTTTTTTTTTGTCTTGTTTCTTTTAGTGTTTAATGCAAACAATATAAAAACTCGTCCTTCTATTCACACTCCCTAAATCGTAAGCTGGCACACACGAGACAAATGGTGCAGCAAAGATCGTCATACATTGATGCAAGAAGGAAACGATGCAATTTGCATACATTTTACTCCAAATATCCAAAGGAGTCCTAGAGAAAATGGGGGATGATTTATCAATTCCTCTCGGCAGCAATGCCGGATTAAAATACAGCCCACATTGATTGCTTTTAATGGAACGGTTTACTTTAATAGGGAAAGGATACCTTTTTGCAGATGACACAAAGATCTGCAATAGGATTAGAGGATTGGTCAAGAGTTCGGCAACTACAATTTAATGGCAAAAAGTGCAAAATAATGCACTTAATCACAAAAATCCAAAGGCAGAATACACGATTAATGGCGCTATAATGTCACTAACTACAGCGGAAAGGGACCTGGGATTCATCACTTACAAGTAGGTGAGCAATGTATCAAAGCTATGCAGAAAATCAGCGGGGTGTTAGGGTGTATTATCAGCAGGGTGTTAGGGTGTATAGGGAGAGGTATTAGTAGCGGGATGTTAGGGTGTATAGGGAGAGGTATTATCAGCGGGGTGTTAGGGTGTATAGGGAGAGGTATTAGCAGTGGGATGTTAGGGTGTATAGGGAGAGGTATTAGCAGCAGGATGTTAGGGTGTATAGGGAGAGGTATTAGCAGCGGGATGTTAGGGTATATAGGGAGAGGTATTAGCAGCAGGATGTTAGGGTGTATAGGGAGAGGTATTAGCAGCGGGATGTTAGGGTATATAGGGAGAGGTATTAGCAGCGGAGTGTTAGGGTGTATAGGGAGAGGTATTAGCAGCGGGATGTTAGGGTGTATAGGGAGAGGTATTAGCAGCGGGATGTTAGGGTGTATAGGGAGAGGTATTAGCAGCAGGGTGTTAGGGTGTATAGGGAGGGGTATTAGCAGCGGGAGGTTAGGGTGTATAGGGAGAGGTATTAGCAGCAGGGTGTTAGGATGTATAAGGAGAGGTATTAGCAGCGGGATGTTAGGGTGTATAGGGAGAGGGAGAGGTATTAGCAGCGGGATGTTAGGGTGTATAGGGAGAAGTATTAGCAGCGGGATGTTAGGGTGTATAGGGAGAGGTATTAGCAGCGGGATGTTGGGGTGTATAGGGAGAGGTATTAGCAGCAGGGTGTTAGGGTGTATAGGGAAAGGTATTAGCAGCGGGGTGTTAGGGTGTATAGGGAGAGGTATTAGCAGCAGGGTGTTAGGGTGTATAGGGAGAGGTATTAGCAGCGGGGTGTTAGGGTGTATAGGGAGAGGTATTAGCAGCGGGGTGTTAGGGTGTACAGGGAGAGGTATTAGCAGCAGGGTGTTAGGGTATCTAGGGAGAGGTATTAGCAGCAGGGTGTACAGAGAGAGGTATTAGCAGCAGAAGGAGAGATGGGGGGTGGGGGGGGGGGGGGTTGATGTCACTCTATAGATCATTGGGAAGACCTCACCTAGAGTTCTGTACTCAATTCTGGAGACCATATCTTCAAAATGACATTTTATACATTGGAGATTGTGCAAAAAGTGCAACTAAGATGATGCCTGATCTACTTTAGGGGTGTGCAATCTTTTCCCCCTGTGTCCCCCCGCCTGTTCTCCTCCCCTGTTTGCGTGCACCCCCCCCCCCCCCCCCCCCCCACTCCTGCTCTGGCGTAAAATGACGCAGCGGGGTCATGTGTCGTCATGTTGCCATGGCACCGTGACGTTATTTGATGCCGGGCTATCATGATGACGCGTCTCTGGAAGCCAGGGTACGTTAGTTACAGAGGCCTCGTGCGGTCCCCCGGCATTTAATTTAAATGCCTTGGGGGAGAGCGCGAGACCTCTGTAACCATCGCACCCCAAGCAAATCTCGCGTGTCCCCCAGTTTGCGCCCCTCCTGATCTACAGGATAAGTTTTATTAGTAAAGAGTGAAGATCCTTAAAATGTACAGCTTGGAGGAGAGAAGGAAGAGGGGATATGAATTAAACTTTCATGCAAAAAAAAAATGTTTAAACAAAGTGCAGAAGGGAAGCATATTTCAGGGAAAGAGGAGTGTTAGAACAGGAGGTCGTTCTCTGGGGCGGGAGGGTGGGAGCCTCAGGGGGAATGTGAGGAAGGCTGGTAGATTTGTGGAATAGGCTCCCAGCTGACGTTGTAGGGGCTAATGCAGTAAGGGAATTCAGACATGCTTGGGATATCCTAAATAAACTGCTCATATTTTGTATTTATTCTTCAAGAACCAATTCTTTTTTTTTTTTTTAAGAAGTGAAAACTAAGGTTTTTAAACGCAAAATAAATTGAACAATTATCTTAAAACCGCATATAGAAAAGGTTGACATCATATTTATGCGATGTGCACAGAACGAGAGACCTATTGGTAAAGGTTATCTTTTTGTGTAACCCATTCACTGCCAAGGGGACCTGTTCAGGTTTAGAAATGAAATGTCAGTGGCCACTAGTACACCCTATGTTGGATCAGACTGCAACCACTAGCACAGGATTGGCAAACTCCAGTCCTCAAGGGCCACCAAACAGGTCAGGTTTTAAGGATATTACAGCTTCAGTACAGGTGGCTCAATCAGACTGAGCCAACTGTGCTGGAGCAGGGATATCCTTAAAACCTGGCCTGTTACTGACCCTTGAGGACTGGATTTAGCCACTCCATTATAACATGACATTAAATAACAAGAACAATACTAATAGTTAATATACCTAAACTATTATCCAATCGCTTCTAAAGTGTCCGAAACAGCATCGCTCTGAAAGACACAGCTCCCTCCAGTGGGAAATAGATTTTAGCCAGTGGTACCAATGCTATGCCCGTACCCGCCACGCTGATCGCCATCGTGCGTATACTTACACTTCCAGTGGGTTTGGTGTCAGTGAGGTCCTCGGTATTTGGCGTGGCCTGTCTGCTCTGTGTTGCCATGGAGACGGCAGGAGATTGATTGTTTTCCTCGGGGGATGTGGTATCGGTTTTCGGAAGGTCATATGATACCCTGGCTGGTGGCTCAGCGGCGGTTTCAGCACTACAGCTGGGAGGACAGCAACATAACCCAATTACAAGGCGGGGGTGAAAGGAGGGGCCTCCTGCTCACAGCAGCCACTGACCTGGCCCATAATATGGGCTAATTATCATTCATTTAGAGCACATACAACATGGACACTTCTGTATTTACAGAGGCAGTTCCACTTCGCTCACAAAAACATACGGCAAACAACTTTCTTAACCCCTTCCCTGCCTCTGGCAGTAAAGGTACGAAACAAACTAAAAATGTTACTTCTTTAGGATTTTTTTTAGTATTTTGTTTTACTTAATTAGGATTGTGGGTGTTTTGGGAATGGAACAATTTGGAGAACAACCTGACAGCAGTATTTGCGTTTTTAGTCAGGAGGAAGGAAAGAACACTGAGGAGACACATTACTGCCGTTCTCACATCAAGGGATTTAAATTAAAGACCATGTTCTATTTATTTAACTAATGGGAATTATTTTAAAAACAACACCCCCCCCCCCCCCCCCCACCCATTATCTCTGTACAGGTGTATTTATGCAGGACCTGAAGACCACATCATTCCTTTACAGGGGAACCCCCAATGTGAGACCTATTGTCCCCGTGCCATTTTCAGGCTTACAGGCGAAGATGCTTTTCTGACTTAAAATCTGATGAATGATTTTCTGACTGCAAAACTGGTGCAAAAAACAACACAGAATTTATGGCAAAATATCAAGATAGTCTTTGGTAAATCAGGTGCATGCTTGATGCAGAACGTTAAATAGAATGAGCATTAAGTGTATGAACATTGGGGACCTAGATCAGGGGTGCTCAACGCTAACCCTCAAGAGCCCCCCAACAGGTCAGGTTTTCAGGATATCCCTGCTTCAGCACAGTTGGCTCAATCAGTCCCTACTCAATCAGTGGCTCAGGTTCAGCACAGGTGGCTCAATCAGTGGCTCCGTCTTTGACGGAGCCACTGATTGAGCCACCTGTGCTGAAGCAGGGATATCGTTAAAACCTGACCTGTTGGGGGGGAGGGGGGGGTTTGAGGACTGGAGTTGAGCCCCCCTTATCTAGAATAGTGTGTGTTTTACTTGTGCTGTTATAGACAAGGTCACAGCCCAACAGCACCACAGACACAGAAACAATGAATTCTACTTTATTCTAGTTCTTTTATTCTACTTTCTTAAATCACTTTATTTTATTTTTTTTAAAGGACAGAAAATAACAAATGACAGACCGGATCCTTCATGTAAAACTAATAAATGACAGACCGGATCCTTCATGTAAAACTAATAAATGACAGACCGGATCCTTCATGTAAAACTAATAAATGACAGACCGGATCCTTCATGTAAAACTAATAAATGACAGACCGGATCCTTCATGTAAAACTAATAAATGACAGACCGGATCCTTCATGTAAAACTAATAAATGACAGACCGGATCCTTCATGTAAAACTAATAAATGACAGACCGGATCCTTCATGTAAAACTAATAAATGACAGACCGGATCCTTCATGTAAAACTAATAAATGACAGACCGGATCCTTCATGTAAAACTAATAAATGACAGACCGGATCCTTCATGTAAAACTAATAAATGACAGACCGGATCCTTCATGTAAAACTAATAAATGACAGACCGGATCCTTCATGTAAAACTAACAAATGACAGACCGGATCCTTCATGTAAAACTAATAAATGACAGACCGGATCCTTCATGTAAAACTAACAAATGACAGACCGGATCCTTCATGTAAAACTAATAAATGACAGACCGGATCCTTCATGTAAAACTAACAAATGACAGACCGGATCCTTCATGTAAAACTAATAAATGACAGACCGGATCCTTCATGTAAAACTAATAAATGACAGACCGGATCCTTCATGTAAAACTAATAAATGACAGACCGGATCCTTCATGTAAAACTAATAAATGACAGACCGGATCCTTCATGTAAAACTAATAAATGACAGACCGGATCCTTCATGTAAAACTAATAAATGATTACCTTTTCTTGATCAGATCCAAAGCTGAACCTATGAGCCCATCCTTCATTTTTTGCAGCTTGGCACCGTAGCCGGACAGATCAGTTGCTTCTAAAAGCAAAGATGGACAGCAAGAAGAATGGGCTTCAGAAGTCAGACACTGTTCAGCAATGTTGGGGAATCCACTAGACCTATTTGCAATAGACAAATTAGGCTCACACACCACATACTCTTCCTTCTCACGGTGGATGGTTACTGTCTGCAATGGGAACCTTGGAACAGGGCTGGAGCAAATGGGTGCTGGGAATGTAGAGCAGTATGAAGCTGAATGACTTCTGCTCTCTAATGAACCATGCTGCGCAATGAACGGCACTCTGCTACAAGTAACACTGTCACGCAAAGACAGCTTGCTTTGGGAAGGGCCGGGGTCCACCAAGTCACCTGCTCCATAGGATTCATCACTAGATCCTTGCACTAAGACACTTGTCTCATTACCTAGTGTGTGGTTCTGGATTTCCATGGTCATAGGCAGGTGAGTATTTGTATTCCATTCTGGTTCAGGTATCTTACTGGCCGTGGATTCCATATTGTCCAAGCAGACGTCGCTTTTTGACAAATAACCCTTTTCCCTGTTACGCATTCTCTTAAATTCTTCAAAAGTCGGTATGTACAATCTACCCTTACTGCATAGTTTCCTTCTGGTGTCTGCTGCCCATACTCGGCCAGAACAGTGTCTCTGCTCATTGAAGGACTCCGTAGTCTTTGATTTCACCATTCCCCTGGTTTCCTTCTCTGCGTGATGAACAGTTAGGTTGGGAGAACTATTTTGCCTTCTGAGCTGCAACCTTCTTATGGCCTCCCGTTTAATTTGCTCCGGGCTGGTCCTGTTGTATAAGATACTTGTACATTGTCTTGTCACTGGCATTATGCTCTTAGCAAGAGCCGGTGCAGAACTGCAGGGAACTCGACAGACACATTTGCAATGTTGGCATGTTTTGTTTTTTGCACTTTCCTTTGCCACGCAGTTGGGTAAGAATGTCGGTGGGCGCACAGGCCTGTTGGGTTCTACCACCTTGGAACTGTGAATTCGAAGCTTCTCCTTTAGTTCTCGCTTGGCATCCCCGTGAAGGAGCTTGTCATCCGCTGTAGGAAAGAGCCAATGGTGACCTTTGGCAATAGGAGGTACAGGCAGGTCTTTGTGCACAGCTATCCGCTCTCCAGCATGTCCACAGGTCTCTGCCATGCTATGGACCGGAGCTCTCGCTGCAGAACCTTCTGACATGTGTCTGGTGCTTCTGCAATGCAGAGTAAAGTCACTATCCACACTTCTATAATGAGTGTAAACAGCTGAATCGGACACCGCCGCCCAGTGTAGATTCTCCAGGCTACGATACAGCCTGTTCTCTGCAGTACTGATAGATGCCGTGTTACCCGCATGGTGACAATCGCTCCCCACAGCATGGGAATCTATGCTCTTTAATGGATGCATGCTGCCGAGTGCCATATCCTTTAAGCCATGTTTTGCGCACAGCTCATTATTCTGGGAGCTTGAAATGACTCTGGAATGTTCATGTGTTTCGTCAGCACTGATGTATGTCATAGCAGATGGACATGGGGCGTTGGAAACGGGATGTTGGGGGGGAAAAGAGATGCCTTGGGGGGCTGTATTGATAATGCTCAATGTCCATACCATGGATAGCAGCCCAGTCTGCTGATGGGTACTCACATTACACAGCTTCTAAAGTGCACTTTGTAAGTACACCATTTTAGGGCCGTGCTGAATTAATCCAATAGTGCAATAAATCCCTTTAAAAAAAGAAAACAGGAGTTAGTCAAGAACAGATGCAATCCCTCTTATTTCATCCAATAACAATGGGGTTCTCAACTCCAGTCCTCAAAACCCGCCAACATATCAGGTTTTAAGGTTATCCCTGCTTCAGCACAGGTGGCTCAACAAGTTCCTGCTTCGGCACAGGTGACTCAGTCAGTCACTGCTTCAGTACCTTTTAGTCTTCAGTCTTTGACTGAGCCACTGATTGAGCCACCTGTGCTGAAGCAGGGATATCCTGAAAACCTGACCTATTGGGGGGTTTTAAGGACTGGAGTTGAGAAACCCTGCAATAACACATTTCCTATAACAAATGTCGTTACATTTATTTCAATATATAAAGTGTGTGTGTGTGTGTGTGTGTGTGTGTGTGTGTGTGTGTATATATATATATATATATATATACACACACACATATATACACACACACACACACAGTATTGTACTGTCTATTAGGTATGAGCCCCTAACTAAAGCATGGTGTATTCACTACTATCTGTTGATCAGAGATACATGGGTTAATGCCTTCCGTTCACTGTAGTGCCAATATCATTTCCTTCTCTGCAACATATTGCTCTGCCTGCATTGCAGGTGTCTCAGGCAGACAGCATTACTCCTGGAAGAGTCAGAGAAGTCTGCAGCGTGAAACTTTGTAATGCCCACCACCGGTCTGTATCCAGCCGTAGAGCTGATCAACACCACCCTGTATGTTTTGTTGTTATGGTTTTTTAACATCATTGTTCAGGCAACACAACAAAAAGCAGCGGTCATTAAACCAGCATAATGATCATTAGTGGGAAAGACGCACGCAGCTTGTACCGAGCAGAGGTAATGGTCTGAAGTCTCACAAAAGGATTTGCTTGTTTTGTTCAAGCTCCTGTGAACGAAGACGTGGAAACTGATCTCACCAACACCGTTATATTAATAGGAAAAGCATAATTACCAAGCATCTGCCTTAAAAAGGAAAGTTTGTGCATGATTAGGATACGGTGTGCATTGGGGGTTATGTGTTAAGTGACAGTCGTGCAATTCTAGAGCAAAACGTTTGCTCAAAAATTTTTCATTAAAAAAATCCAATTAAGTGCAATAGGATTTTTTTATTTGATAGAATTTTATTGCCCCCGATTTGCCCCACTTTTGCCTTTATACAAATGCCCCATGTGCCATTGTTTTGGAAGCGTTAAAGAATATGATAGGCCATAAGCAAATGTAGTGATTGTACGTTGTTTTGATGTATTTATCCCAGAGGACGTTTCAATATCTTTATCCCATCATTAATATGGGCGTGTTTATATAAATAAATGTAAAGGGGGTTATTTAATAAACTCTCCTGTGTACAAAACTGGAGCACAAGAGTTGTACCACATTTATTCAAAGGAAAAACTACAAATCCTTGTGGGATTCCCGTTCTTTGATTTAATTTGGTGCTGTTTTTTGCACTGGTTTTGTCCCCGTTTTGCAGCTGAAATAAATAGACCTCAAGGTTTAACCCTTTGGGTGCTGGAGAGGCCACGAAACCAGAGTACCACGGCCACTCCGGCACTCGCGATTAGGGGACGGTCGCGTGATTACCCCATCACTGAAGATCGAACGGAAGGTGTGGCGTCCTCCTCCCGTTCTACTTCCTTGTAGATTGCGTTCTGCGCAACGCAATCTCCCCTAGAAAAACGAGCGGGTATTTTAGGATGTAGCTATTGCCCTATTATGGGGCCCTGGGGGGCCAGACCGCATGATGTAGTAGCTACGCCACAGGACCCCCAAAGTGTTAAAGTCCCAAAATGAATATCAGAAAGGGATTGTTGACCAAAGAAATCTAATGTTCCCAGCATACAAAACACATGTTTTGATTTGTGTTTTTTGCACATTAAATACTTTTTTGACATATTCTCTCATTTTTGACATTGTGTGCTGGGAACATTAGATTTATTTGGACTACTGTGTGGGAGGAAATGGGGTCCTCTCAGTTCCACGTTGCACCACTCCCATCTGCTTCAATATATGCTTTTTGTGTGCTGTCTATTTGAATTTTTTAATTTTTAATTTTTGTTTGGGAATGTTGACCAAGAGTTACAGGTCTACAGTCCTAGTTCAATATGCTGTAAAACCATCTCCCCCTTGCTCAGACAGATGCACAGATGTAGCCAACGTTACTATAACCAGTGACGTGCTCTCGCGGGTGAAATGCTGCGATAGCTCCGCCCCTTCTCGCACACGTGTCTGATGAACAACAATGGACGCGTCCCTCGTGGTGCGTTGTGTATGTCCAGCTGTCCATAACTATGGGAGTGCTGGGACCGAGTGAGGCTGCGTGCCAATTACTCTGACGTTAGCTGCCAACATTCAGCCAATTTATACTGACAAATGAAAAAATGCTTAAGAACAACTTACCCTGCAAACAGCTGATGTTGCAGCGATGTAATGTCCGAAGTTACATCGTCCCGGGAAATGGAATGCACAGCAGGTCCGGGAGATCGGCCTCCTTAACCTGAAACCAACCAATCGTTTTACATTACTTGCAGGAGCAGTGGGGAACTGGGCAGACTGCGGGTCTGTATAAGAGAAACATTTCTTATGGCTCATTCAGCTACCTGTGCTGAAGCAGGGATATCCTGAAAACCAAACCTGTTGGTGGCCTTTGTGGATTGGAGTTGCCACCCCATAACTAGCTAATCACTCAGACCCCCAATTTATGCTGTATCCCCCTTTTTTTGTGAACATTTCCTCATCATTCAAATGAATGGAACTTAACCTGACCTGTTGATGACCCTTGAGGACTGGAGTCGGCCACTCCTGTTCAAGAGTGTGGAGCTGGAATACTGCAGGGAGCATTTGACAGTAAGAAATGAGTACTGACAAGTATTTATAAAGAAAGTGTAAGTGAATTCACTGCACAGCTGCTGAGGTCAGAGATTAGTGGTAGAATTGACACAGGTTTGAGGTTGTAGGAAGGTAAAGGAACTCTCCCAGGTCATCCCAAGCCGCCTGTGAGCGATGACAAGCCGGCTCCCTATAACCTCTTCATTTCTAATGCGCTTTTACTTGAGCAGCAGCGCCCGGTGAATCATTTCCTGGTCACAGCTCACTCGTACTGTCGGCTCCAGTCTGCTCCAATTACAGCCCAGCAATGCATAGTGATACTGGGTGCCCATTGCTGTCCTCAGATAAACAGCAGCGGTAAATACACAGCCCCCCTACGTAACCTTACAGACATAGCGCAGAGGAGACATGGCGCAAAGGAATCTTGGCGCATTGGAAGCATTCCGCCTCCTCACCAGGCTGCGTTCTCCTGTGAAGCGGTTACATTATAATACGTGCTTTATATAAGTATTTTTATGGCAAGCATCTAGCAGAGGGGTTGCCAACAGGTCAGGTTTTCAGGATAACCCTGCTTCAGCACAGGTGGCTCAATCAGTGGCTCAGTCACAGACTGTGCTGAAGCAGGGATATCCTGAAAACCTGACCTGTTGGTGGCCCTTGAGGACCAGACTTGGCCGCCCCTGCTCTAGCAATATGGATTTTAAAAGATATTTTATTTTTATATGAATGAAGAATTCCGTCCCATGCAGCAGGTCCAACTTGTTAGAGAATAACCCGTGCAGACAGCTCCCGTGGAAGGATTGAATCCCTCTCACAGTAAATATTACTTCTGCATCCTGTTACAATGAGGAGGTTTTTCTTTTTCTCCAGGTCCCCTGAGTTCCATCACATGAGCGACTGACTAACTAATGCTGGCTGCATAATCACTATACCAACAATAAACAAAACAAAGACACAGCGCACCTCCACTTTTGAGGGGGGAACAATTATTAGGTACAGATTGTTACCCTCCGAAGCTTTTATTTGCCATGGAAATTCTATACCAAAAAAATGTATATTTGTCTGATTTGTTTCAAACGGTGCACATCAGCTCCATTTAACCTATTAAATATTCACTGTGCTTAGTTCACTATCGGCATAGCAGGGACTGGCCTATTAATTATATAAAAAGACCCCTATGGTAGCAAAGGGGTTAATCTATTCTGAAGAAGTTTGAACAATTAAATGAAACAGGTTAAACAGCAGCACATTACTCCCAATAATGGATTGTATCCATGTACAATGATGTCTGTTTGTTCTCTGAGCTGCCCGTGGGGAGCAATGATATGATAATCAGAGAATCATTAAACGTGGTTATTACAGCCACCACGGTCTGCTCCTACCAAGCAGAGCTCCGGTGTCCCTGCAAAGCTTCATGTTCACTCTCCACCTGTGGACTGGCTCAGCTGCTAAGTCACTCATTCAAAGCAACATCTCTTTCTAGCTGCCGCAACTGAAACAAAATACTTCAAAAATAAAGTCATATGGGGTATAACTGGGGACTCGCCATATGGGGTATAACTGGGGACTCGCCATATGGGGTATAACTGGGAACTCGTCATATGGGGTACAACTGGGAACTCGTCATATGGGGTATACCTGGGAACTCGCCATATGGGGTATAACTGGGGACTCGCCATATGGGGTATAACTGGGGACTCGCCATATGGGGTATAACTGGGAACTCGCCATATGGGGTATAACTGGGGACTCGCCATATGGGGTATAACTGGGAACTCGCCATATGGGGTATAACTGGGAACTCGTGATATGGGGTATAACAGGGGACTCGCCATATGGGGTATAACTGGGAACTCGCCATATGGGGTATAACTGGGGACTCGCCATATGGGGTATAACTGGGAACTCGCCATATGGGGTATAACTGGGAACTCGCCATATGGGGTATAACTGGGGACTCGCCATATGGGGTATAACTGGGAACTCGCCATATGGTGTATAACTGGGAACTCGTCATATGGGGTATAACTGGGAACTCGCCATATGGGGTATACCTGGGAACTCGCCATATGAGGTATAACTGGGAACTCGCCATATGGGGTATAACTGGGAACTCGTCATATGGTGTATAACTGGGAACTCGCCATATGGGGTATAACTGGGAACTCGTCATATGGGGTATAACTGGGGACTCGCCATATAGGGTATAACTGGGGACTCGCCATATGGGGTATAACTGGGGACTCGCCATATGAGGTATAACTAGGAACTCGCCATATGGGGTATACCTGGGAACTCGCCATATGGGGTATAACTGGGAACTCGCCATATGGGGTATACCTGGGAACTCGCCATATGGGGTATAACTGGGAACTCGCCATATGGGGTATAACTGGGAACTCGCCATATGGGGTATAACTGGGGACTCGCCATATGGGGTATACCTGGGAACTCGCCATATGGGGTATAACTGGGAACTCGCCATATAGGGTATACCTGGGAACTCGCCATATGGGGAAATGGGAAATATATATATCTTCAGCCCTTGCCTCCCCACTGCTGGATGAAGCTTCCCCAATAATCTTCCAGGTACTTCGGTTACAGCCTCTCTTCTCCACGCTGCTCCAGCGCATGTTCTGATTTCATCCTCCCATCTTGTCCATACCCCCACGCTTCTCCATAACCCGCGTAATTCTCCATACCGCCATACCCCCATACCCCTCCATACTCCCACACTTCTCCATACTTCTCCATACCCCCATACTTCTCCATACCACCACACTTCTCCATACCCCCGAACTTCTCTATACCCCCGTACTTCTCCATACTTCTCCATACCCCCGAACTTCTCCATACCCCCGAACTTCTCCATACCCCCGAACTTCTCCATACCCCCGAACTTCTCCATACCCCCGAACTTCTCCATACCCCCGAACTTCTCCATACCCCCGAACTTCTCTATACCCCCATACCTCTCCATACTTCTCCATACCCCCGTACTTCTCCATACTTCTCCATACCCCCGTACTTCTCCATACCCCATACTTCTCCATACCCCCATACTTCTCCATACTTTGCCATACCCCCGTACTTCTCCATACCCCCATACTTCTCCATACTTTGCCATACCCCCATACAGTACTTCTCCATACTTCTCCATACCCCCGTACTTCTCCATACTTCTCCATACCCCCGTACTTCTCCATACTTCTCCATACCCCTGTACTTCTCCGTACTTCTCCATACCCCCATACGTCTCCATACCCCCATACTTCTCCATACCCCCATACGTCTCCATACCCCCATACTTCTCCATACCTCTGTACTTCTCCATACCCCCCCACTTCTCCATAGCCCAATATCCCTCCATACCCCCACACTTCTCCATACCCCCATACTTCGCCATACCCCCACACTTCTCCATACCTCCACACTTCTCCATACCCACATACCCCCACACTTCTCCATACCTCCATACCCCCACACTTCTCCATAGCCCAATATCCCTCCATACCCCCACACTTCTCCATACCCCCATACTTCGCCATACCCCCACACTTCTCCATACCTCCATACCCCCACTCTTCTCCATACCCACATACCCCCACACTTCTCCATACCCACATACCCCCACACTTCTCCATACCTCCATACCCCCACACTTCTCCATACCCCCACACTTCTCCATACCCCCATACCCCCACACTTCTCCATACCCCCATACCCCCACACTTCTCCATACCCCCATACCCCCACACTTCTCCATACCCCCATACCCCCACACCTTCATACTTATCCATACTTCTTGGAGTTGTCTGACGCTTCTGCATTGTCTTTACAGTTAGGGTCCACGTCTCACATCCATATGTGAGCACAGACAGGATACACTGGCCTATATACATGGATATATACGAGGCCTGGCTAAACTCTCCCACCTGTACCGTGAGATGGTTAAAACCCTTACACAAGCTGATGAATTTGGCAGATTTAGGGCTTTTGCATCTAGCAAAACATGTCTAAAACGTCACCCAAAAAGGCAACGGTGAATATCTTAGTTACGCCGCGATTCACCATACACCTGTGCGGCCCCGCAGAGATCGCAGGGCGATACTCCATCACTACTTACTGATTCTTCCCTGCAGGTCTCTATTTAATACGCTGCAATGCTGTCTGGGGGAGATTTAAGTCCCATTAGTTTGGATAGAACTGAATTCTTCTCTAGCGTGGGGAAGACGGCAACACAGCAATACTCTATATTCACCAAGCACCTTCCCTTTCCACATTCACCGCCCAGCATCCACCTCTTACAGGAAGCGTCTTATTAAACCTTCTGCCCCTTTACCACAAACTCCAGATGCACTGACCTCCCTGCACTGCACTGACCTCCCTGCACTGCACGTACCTGCACTGCACTGACCTCCCTGCACTGCACGTACCTGCACTTCCCTGCACTGACCTCCCTACACTGCGCTTACCTGCACTGCACTGACCTCCCTGCACTGCACGTACCTGCACTTCCCTGCACTGCACTGACCTCCCTGCACTGCACTTCCCTGCACTGACCTCCCTACACTGCGCTTACCTGCACTGCACTGACCTCCCTGCACTGCACGTACCTGCACTTCCCTGCACTGCACTGACCTCCCTGCACTGCACTTCCCTGCACTGACCTCCCTACACTGCGCTTACCTGCACTGCACTGACCTCCCTGCACTGCACGTACCTGCACTTCCCTGCACTGCACTGACCTCCCTGCAGTGCACTTCCCTGCACTGCACTGACCTCCCTGCACTGCACTTCCCTGCACTGCACTGACCTCCCTGCACTGCACGTACCTGCACTTCCCTGCACTGACCTCCCTACACTGCACTTACCTGCACTGCACTGACCTCCCTGCACTGCACGTACCTGCACTTCCCTGCACTGCACTGACTTCCCTGCACGTACCTCCCTGCACTGCACGTACCTGCACTTCCCTGCACTGACCTCCCTGCAGTGCACTTCCCTGCACTGCACTGACCTCCCTGCACTGACCTCCCTGCACTGCACTTCCCTGCACTGACCTCCCTGCAGTGCACTTCCCTGCACTGACCTCCCTGCACTGCACTTCCCTGCACTGACCTCCCTGCACTGCACTTACCTGCACTGACCTCCCTGCACTGCTCTTCCCTGCACTGACCTCCCTGCACTGCACTTCCCTGCACTGACCTCCCTGCACTGCACTTCCCTGCACTGACCTCCCTGCACTGCACTTACCTGCACTGACCTCCCTGCACTGCACTTCTAATAATGCAGTTTTACTCCTCCTGGGTCTGTAAGCCTCCCAACATAACACTTAGAGTGTAAGCTCTTCGGGGCAGGGTCTCCTGTTGCCTTATGTTATTTACTTATTGCACTTATCCGTACTGTTTGTAATTTAGTTACCTTGTATTGCAATGTTGTACAGCGCTGCGTACATTGTTGCTGCTATATAAATACGGGGCCAAAAGAACACCAACTATCGCACAAATTTCATGAGAAATGCAAACCCTCCAATATTGGGCAAATGAAAATAGGTACACTTTCGTTATTCTGCCATTGTTGGATCAGGGCGCTTACAAGCAAGCAGATCCTATGAAGACTCCGTAAGACACGCGATTTATCGTATGCAAAGATCATTGTACCCACAGAACCCGTGTATTTCTGGGTTTATTTATATACACAAATATATACAACAGAAGTCGTGATAATCTACCCATAAAAGCGCTGATCACTTATCAAATCAGCCTTCCGTCTCCAAGCTGCTGAAGGTTTCTGAGCTTCGACCAATGGGAGACACGCAACGTGGCTCTATCCGGCTCTCACACAGGCGGAAAAAGGTACCGTAGTCACCGCTGGTTTTACCCAGAACCATGTGGAAGAGGCACCCTCGCTACCTAGTATTCTGTCACCCATGGGTGTTATCCACAGCAGGGTGAATTCCAGTTATACGTACGGGAGAATATTAGAAAGTACTCACGCGAACTTGTTAAATCGATATTTTTATGTCGTGTGAATTTGTCGACGTTTCGTTCCTAATCTCGCTCCAGGATTTGGACCAAAACGTCGACCAATTCACAATAAATTAAAATACTGCACAATAAATTAAAATAGAGAGGGATAGCTGAGGGGGAGGGAGAGAGGGAGGGAGAGCTGAGGGGGAGAGAGGGGTAGGGGGGGAGAGAGGGATAGCAGAGAGAGGGGGAGAGAGAGCTGAGGGGGAGAGAGAGAGAGAGATAGCTGAGGGGGGAGGGAGAGAGGGGAGAGAGAGAGAGAGAGAGCTGAGGGGGAGAGGGAGGGAGCTGAAGAGGGGGAGGGGGAGAGATGATTATAGAGAGGATGGGGGAAGGAGAAAAAAAATTACAGTCCGTATTAATATTAATGGGGCCCTGAAAAATGTTTTGCCCGGGGCCTGTCCATGTCTAGCTACGCCACTGCTTCTTATGCTCTGCTGTTCCCCCTGGCAACGAAGGGGTTAAAATCCGCAAATCCACAAAAAAAATATTTTTTTATTTTATTTTTCATTTGGTAAACATGAGGGTTTCTGCTTTCAGACATGCATTAGTTTTCATGCTTGCGATTTTCAGTAACAAATGTGGCATCGCTACTTATGATGATTCATATTGTTCTCCTTATTTATATCAAATATTTGCAAGAATATATATAGCAAATGGAAATAGGCACTGTGTGCTCATTTGCATGTCATTCCCCAGAATCCCTTGCTGCAGTGGAAGCGCTGTGTGCTGGGTGATAATGGTGAAAGGCGGGGTTGCAGACCTGTCTACGACATGCAAGTGAGCACACAGTAATATTTCCATTTGCTATATGCTTTACTGTGGAGGGTTTTTGTCACTTTTTTACCCACCATAACCTAAATAATGTGTCAAGAATATATATATACATTAATATATATACACAAACCTGCGAAAATGAAAATATCCCTTATTCCCATAGTGCAAGCCCAGTGATACATCACGGCCAGGGTCCAACACACAGCCTATTCTGCAGGGAGCTGTGATGGTCACTGCCCAATATTCTGTTGGTCAGGAGCATCAGAGACAAGTGCGGGCATTTCATTAGCCAAACATTAGTGCCGGCGGATGAGCAGATGTGTGAAAGCTTGCCAGCCACATACATCGCCCAGTCGCTCTGTGACGGAGTGGCACACACCGATCCACTTCACCCTGCAGGTGCCCGGGCAACCGCCACACGCAGGCATTTTCAAATGAGTTCATCAGCTGGTGGTGATGGCAAAAGGCCGCGTCTCCATAATTTAGGGCTTGGTGCTGCATTGTAACTGTAAGCCAGGGTTGCCAGCCAGAGCTGCCTGTGAGTTATGGCTGGGTGTGTGTCATTTAATGGAGATCACTGAAGGAGAGGGATATGGAAAGGTTACTGAAGGCTGCTCATTTCCCCTTACACATGAGGGTTTTATAATAAGGACGACCTTTTAGGCAGTGAACTGTAGCAGCTAAATGAGAGAGTCCTTTCCTACTGCCGCTCTCTGCGAGGGTCCCTTGATTTATAGTTGTCAGTTTGGCTTCTTATTTCCTTTGATCAGTGGAAGATACAGCACTTCCTATCAAAGCTGAAACATGGACACAGCGTTTCATCTCCATAAATCCGCTGTCATGAAACTGATGCTAAGGAAGACATTGTGAACACACACCAATGTGTCACGTTGTGTCCTGCGCCTCCTGCACTAGCTTGTGACATGGAGAGGTTAATAGGAGGCGTTAGCTGATGCTGCACACATTATAATACACTGTGTCACATCCATCATACTGTAGGACACGTGTTTCTGTTCCCATGATGTAGAGCGGTATAAACTCCTCTTACTACAGGTCTGCATCAAATACACAACACGGAGTATCACATTTCTGACAACCATGCAAGCAAAAAAAAGTCGGTTTTTTGCTGTGCCTATAAATGCACTAATTTTCCTTTTTTTTTTTTTTACGTTTCAAATATAGTTTATTTAATCCCCTTGCAGATAAATGGGCATGAAATGCATTGCCCCATCGTTTGTTGCTATACCTTCAATACCACAGAAATAAAACTACTGCTATATAATTGAAACGTGCAGCCTGGCGACACTGTCTCTCAATGGCATTTCTTGGTAATGTTCTTTTTCAAAAGAAGCCTTTTTAGGCTGTGCGTTGTGATTCGCACCTTTTTTTTTTTGCTTATGTAGCCGGGACCCCCTCCCTTCTCGCCCTTGTTGTTGTTGGGGGCGGGTACGTTGCAGTGGGGAGCGCTCCGATACGGAGGCTCCGCGTCGTGCAGGACGCCATGTTGTGGTTGGCAACAGTGCAGACTTAACCTAGCCAGAGGTTGCGCAGGCGCAGGCAGGAGTACGCAAAGCCCGTGAAGGAGGAGAGTTCCGATTGGAGGGAGGTAGCGAGACACGTGTCCCATCAACCCCCGCGGGTCCCCGTGATAGGGCTGAGCCAATGGGCTGCGAGGGTAAGGAGGAAAAGGAGGTGGTTGCGCGCACGTTGCTCAGAGCTGGCTGGAGAGGAGACGAGACGGAGCATCGGTGTGGGGAGGCCAACCGCCCCCCACGTAGGCCGCATGCCCCAGGCCCAGTTAGGCCCTGAGTCCCAGTAGAGACAAGCGGAGCTAGGGACTTGCCATAGTGAGGTTCCGGTTCCCTTTATTACCGCACTACTATCACCAGGGCAGTTGTAAGTGGCGGGAGGTCTGGGCTCAGACCCCGCTAGCAAACCGCAGCGTGTCCGGGTGGGATCGCCCTGGACACCCACGGCTGACGACATCTGTACCTCGCTGACCCTTTGCGAAGATTGTAGCAGCACCGGGTACTGGAGTGCCCGGCAGGTAATTCTCCAAGTGCACCAACGGTACCATCGTTCATTCGGGACAGCGTGGCTGCGCAGTCACACTCATATATATATATATATATAGATATCTGACTCACTTGAGGGTGGGGAGGACTATTCCCAAGGGAACAGGACACGGGGTGGGATCACCCGGTGGAGGGAGACGGGAGGGTCGGCGTTCACCGTGACGCTGATTAGAGTGTCTCCTCTAGAGAGGGACACCTGTGGATATATATGTGTGAGAATATTGCAAGTAAAGTTGATTGGTTTACGATACACTGGTGTGTGTGTGTTTAAGGTTTATAAGTCCTGCGAAGACCCACTTCCCCTCTGGTGGAAGCTGTCGCAGGTGGAGGCGCTGCACCAAGTTATAAGTAGTGTGTGTACCCCAGGCTCTCCGTGGCAGAGGCTCAGACCCTGTGAGCCTACAGGTAATACAGCATATGATAGTGCCCTGCGTTCAGTAGGAAGCAGGGCTACACTTAGTACTGAGATCTCTGCTTCTAGTCTTTAGGGGATTTTTGGCACACGTTAGAAAAATAATGTGTACACCACTTTCAAACTGATTCTAGTTAGGAGACTTTGATAAGTAACTCTCATTATTTGTTACTTTGAAGAATTTCCGTGTCTGACCTCCATTGACCCGTCTGTAATTGCCTCAAACCATAAAAACCACCAAAGGGTTTTAAGTAAAAAGAGGGAAAAGGAACAACCCTAAAAAAGATGAATGAAAACAGTTCAGATGTGAAGGAAGTGTAATAGGAGAAGGGGTGTGTGTGAGCTTTAAAATGCAGATAAACACATCACAGTGTAGAAAATCTCCTTTCTCTAGCCTAGGTAAATGATCTATTCCTTTCATTATATTTCAGTTTGACATCAAGAAAGACAAAGGGGTCCAGCCCCATTACTCATCCTGAGAAGAAATATTCTGTAATGTTCTATTCTCATAGGACAAAGCATTAAATCACTGTAATTGCTAATTTCCTCAATCTCTGATCTATCAATCACAACACTTCCCTTTGCGGGATCATCTTTAATATAATAATAAAAAATATTGTAGCACTGACATTCATAGGGACACGTGCCAGTCATATTGAATATTCATGTGGGGAATCCTGATCACATGTGAAGATTAATTTGTGTCCCAAATGTGTTGCATCTGGAGCGTTTTGTCTCTTGGGGAAGGGGGGCTAATTACTTAGAGGGAGTTTTAGCGTTCATACATTTAGCCATGGCATGTTTTGCAGTAGAAAGTCACTGTGCTTGTATCAAATGTACAAATAGTCTGGTAAATGCAGACGTAACTGTATTTTGTGACACAATGATAATGACTGTAGTGAGAGCACAAAGCATAGTGTGCAATAGGCTGTGTTGTCTGTCAGTAAATGACACAGAATATCTATAGAGTGCGGGTTTGTGTGTATGTGTGTGTGTGCGTGCGTGTGTGTGTGATTGCGGGTTTGTGTGTATGTGTGTGTGTGCGTGTGTGATTGCAGGTTTGTGTGTATGTGTGTGTGCGTGCGTGTGTGATTGGGGGTTTGTGTGTATGTGTGTGTGCGTGCGTGTGTGTGTGTAATTGCGGGTTTGTGTGTATGTGTGTGCGTGCGTGTGTGATTGTGGATTTGTGTGTTCTTTTCTTTACCATCCTCAACATTTTATAAACTCTGTGTGAACATTTCTTTATAGCTCACTCGTTTAGTATTAATACCACAAATAGTAAGGGATTAGTAATAGTGTACACGGGGGGACAGCCAGGTCTCCTGTCCCCGGCCCGGTGAGTAAAGGGGCCCGGGCCCCTGCCAGCAAACCTAGCAGACGGAACCTCCTGGAAGGTGCTGCAGAGGGGGCCTGCTGGAGGTTGTCTTTGGAGGTGCCTGTCTGAGGCAGCATGCTGTAGGCCGGTAGAGGAGAGGCTCCCCTGACAGACACCCCTTCCCTCTCTCTTTTTCCTCCCCTCTTTCCCCCTCCCTCTCCCCCTCTTGTTCCTCCCCTTAATCCTCTCTCTCTCCCTCCCCGCTATCCCTCTCTCCCTCCCCGCTATCCCTCTCTGATCCGCAAGTCCTGTTTTAAAAGAATTACCCTCCCGGCTTGTACTATTGATCTCTCTTGGTATGTTTTTATATCAAAAGGTGTTTTTTTTCCCCCTCTTAACTGTGTGTTGCTAATTGACCAACTGGAACAAGCTGATTTATTGGGGCGGGGGGAGGGTCATGTGACTGCTTTAGATGTATAAAACAAATATCCTCCCTGCATTGGCAGGGTAGAATTGGCATCTTAAGAGTGATGCATTTAAAGTGACAATATATAGTTAGACTATAGTTTGACTAGAGGTGACAGGGGACTGCATCTTTCTGCAAACTCTTTTACTCAAGGCAACAAACGGTAAGCTTATATGACCACACTTTGATCCCATGCTTGTTAGCCTGCATATTTTAACCCCCCCACCCCTTTACAATTTATTTCACTGCAGCCTCTCCCAAAGCTGACTGCACAGAATACCTCCCACACCCACTCAGCCCACTGAAACCCTGAAGTGACTCTAGCATTGCAATGCAGCAAAACATTTGACAAGGGAAAGGCAGTTTAGTCTGCACACACTCACTTTGCTCACAACAGCTCCATGCAGCACTGCCTACCTCTGGTATCTTAACTTTTTTCTTTCTCCTGGCCTCATGCAGATGTTACTCCCTCTATACACTACAAACTCCTCCATCCTGGCCCACACCCAACATCACCATACACCCTGGACTACTCAAAAGCCTTGCACTATCTACTGAATGTTGGTGGAGAACTCTAAAAACCAGCACACCAACCACTTCTCACTCTAATGGCAAACACCACAAATTTACAACTTGCAAACAACTACCCAAATTTCTACTCATACCATTACTCTCTTTAGCAGGTGATATTGAACCTAACCCAGGTCCTCCCATTTCAACTCTCTCATGCCCCTGAGAATTCCACCTTTAAATTCCAAAAAGGGCTATCTGTCGCCCATATAAATATCCGGAGCCTGCTGCCCAAACTGGACGAACTAAGGGCATGGTGCCTTATGCATAAACCCAAAGCCATCATTCTTACAGAAACATGGCTAACCCCTAAAACCCCTGATGCAAATATCGCCATTCAGGGATACTCCATTTTTAGGAGAGATAGGTCAAAGAGAGGAGGAGGGGTGTTATTTTATATTGCAGACACCTTACAATGTACACTGTTACATTGCCCCCCAAGCCCATCCTCTTTTGAAATTCTAGTTGGCAAAACTGCCTCTGCTTTTCTAAGCCCATCTTGCTCGCTGGCATCTACCGCCCCCCTAAAGCCCCTCTACAATCCCTGACTGATATCACCCAGTTTCTTAGCTCCATTTCCTCTCTGAATGAGAAGAGTGAGCTGCTAGTTCTTGGGGATTTCAACTTCAACTGGCTTGACCCTAAAAACCACAAAATCCAGATACAACTCATGTCACTTAACCTATCACAACTCATTTCCCAACCCACATGGACAAACCTGAAATCGCATAACCATTCCTTGCTAGACTGGATTCTTTCCTCAAACCCCAGCAGAATCCAATCCTCTGGCATCCTTCCTGATATTTTCAGTGACCATGCAATAGTATACTGTGTAAGGAAAATTAAACCGCCCCATTCAAGCCCTAAAGTTCTCCTCACTAGAACATTTAAAAACTTTAACCCACAACAGTTTCTGGATGACCTTACCAACTGCCCATGGCACAGAATCGATTTAATTCCCGACCCTGATTCTGCGCTCGACTATTTCCAATCCGAGTTCTTAAAACTCTGCGATACCCATGCTCCACTATGCAAAATAAGGGTGCGGGAGGCCCACCTTCCATGGGTTACAACTGACCTTATTGCACTCTACCAGCTGAGGGATACCTTGTGGAAAAGCTACAAAGTAACTGGCACTACCAAGGATCTCAATCACTACAGATGCCTGCGGAACATGTGCACAAGGCAAACAAGGCATGCAAAAGCACAATATTACTCTGACAATCTCCTCCAGAATACATCAAACCCAGCTAACTTCTGGAAGGTTATCAACAGTATATTCCAGCCTCCTAACCATCAACAACCAAGTAATATCACTAAGGGGGATATTACTCTGACAAACCCCACTGACATTGCAAATGCATTCAATGATTACTTTGTGGGGTGTGCCACTAACTTATTAGCGAAACGCAGCCCAAACCACAAACCTGAATCTCATCCTGGGAGTACCCACATAGCTCCACCCCCTCCCAACACTTCCCACAATTTTCAATTTGGCCCAGAATCTGAAGAGGAGATTACACAAGCGCTCCTCAAACTAAAACTAAGCAGCCAATGTGGAACTGACTTACTACAATCTAAGTTCCTACGACTTGGTGCCCCAGCTATTGCCAAACCAATTGCAGCCATAGTCAACTCTATCCTGTCTGCAGGCCATATCCCTAAGACCTGGAAAACTGCCAGTGTTGTCCCAATCTTCAAAAGTGGGGACAAAAACACTGTCTCAAACTACAGGCCAATCTCAGTTCTCCCAATTCTATCCAAAGTCATGGAAAAATGTGTCCACTCCCAATTAAGTGATTACTATACCAAGACAAATTTCCCTAGCCAATTCCAATCTGGCTTTCGTCCCAAACACTCCACCGTAACTACCCTGCTAAAAGTTTGCAATGAAATCCAGTGTGGAATGGAACGGGGACAACTAAGTGGTGCAGTATTCCTAGATTTTGCAAAGGCTTTTGATACAGTTGATCAGGCTATCCTGCTTAACAAACTCCAAAGCTCTGGAATAGGGAAGCATACTTTAAATTGGTTTCAGTCCTACCTATCAGGAAGATCCCAACATGTGTCCATCTCAGGCTCTAACTCCAACCCCCTGGATATCACCTATGGTATCCCGCAAGGCTCTGTTCTGGGGCCCCTACTCTACTCAGTGTTCATTAATGATCTTCCCACAGCTTGTAAGGAAGCCTCAATACACATTTATGCAGATGACACAATCCTATATGCACACAGCCATAGCCTCTCTGACCTTCAACACATACTTCAGTCTGACTTTTTGAGACTCGAAAACTGGATTTCCCAAAACAAACTGTTTTTAAACACTGACAAGACTGTAACAATGGTATTTGGGACCAAGACTAAATTTTTAAAGCTTCCAGCGACTGAGCTCCTGATTAGAACCAACGCTAACACCACCCTAACCCCTGTCACTAGTTTTAAATACCTGGGCTTATGGTTTGACTCCCACTTAACATTCGGAATGCACATTGATACCCTAACAACCAAGACCTATGCCAAACTAGGGGTACTTTACAGGAAAACATCCTCCCCAAGTCTCCTGGTCAGAAAGCGTATCGCACAGCAGATGCTAATGCCAATTATTGACTATGGAGACATAGTATATGGCTCGGCACCTCAAACCCACCTTAGCAAACTTGACACCCTCTACAATTCAATTTGTCATTTTGTTCTCCAATGCAACTACAACACACATCACTTTGAAATGCTCAAAGAACTAGATTGGCCATCACTTGAGTCTAGGCGCAAAGTTCACCTTTCCTGTCTTGCCTTTAAATTCTTTATGGGCAAGCTACCCAGCTATCTGAACAAGCTCCTCACCCCTACCACATGCAGCACTTATCACCTGAGATCAGACTCCAAAAGACTGTTCATGGTCCCAAGGCTCAACAAAGTATCCGGCCGTTCCTCCTTCTCTTACCGTGCACCCCAAAACAGGAACAACCTACCAGAGACTCTCACATCCACCACCAGTTTAAGTTCTTTCAAATCTAAGGCTGTCTCACACTTTAATCTGGTCTGTAACTGTTTCATACGCCCATAATATATATTTTCTTTAACTGTGCATGCAATGTCTTGTATATAATGTATACCCTGTTCATTTATGTAACTGTATTTGTAACCATGTATTATTTGTCTTAACTCTGTTCCCAGGACATACTTGAAAACGAGAGGTAACTCTCAATGTATTACTTCCTGGTAAAATATTTTATAAATAAATGATATATTTTAACAGTAACAATACATTTCGGTTAATACATGCTCTAAACGGTTATATCCGGTGAAAACGTATCTGTCGGCCTTAATGAGAGGCTGCATGTGCCAAACAATCAGGAACAGAAGTAAGAAGCAAGTCGAAAAAAAGGGGAAAGTGCCAAAGAATCCACTCAACTATTTCAATATACATGGTATTGGGGGGCTACATTTTGGGCTCTAAGGCCCTTCTCCAAGCCCATTCCCACAACTTGAAAAATATGTAATGCAGTACAGGAAGTCCTCGCTATCCAACAAATAGCATATCCAACGCTTTACAATGCAACCCTATGGGCCGTTTTCCGACGCCTGAATGCGTTATCCGACACCTGAATGCGTTATCCAACGCTCACCGCCACTGATTAACATGGGACTCACTTTACTACGGTTTCACTACCCAACGCTGCTTCCAGAACGGGTTCCGTTGGATAACTGAGGACTGCCTGTACTTCTCTCTGTTCATTCATCTGGCCCATACTAGTAAGGAAACCCTAATACTATGTTTCTCTGTGTGCACACTATAAATATATCAGGCTGACCATTTTTCCTGTTAAAAACCGGGACAATTTTCGCGCGTGCGCCGACCGAGTATGAGCGAGCGGCCAGAGCCGACCACGCATACGCGAATGACCCACACTGATCGCGCATGCGCGGCTGACAGGAGCCAATTGCGCATGCGCTGGATTGGCTCTTGACGGACGCGCATGCACAATCGGCTCTTATCAGCCGCGCATGCGCGATCGGCATGAAAAACCGGGACATTTTGGGACTTTTGAAAAGTTGTCGGGACACAAGCCTAAAAACTGGGGTGTCTGGTAACCTTAATATATATGTTATGGGTCAATAAACACCCTCTATTTTGCATTCACGTAGTCTGGTGCAGATAGACTATTCTGGTCTTTTCTTCAAGTTGGATATTCTTTTCTATCTAGCACAGACCCCCTCAGTAGGATACGTAATACTGAGTGTGCAGCCAGCTCCTAAATGCAATATATATATATATATATATATATATATATATATATATATATATATATATATACAGTGTTCGACAAACCTATACATTTGCACGCCCCGGGCGAGTGGATTTAACATCGTGGCGAGCACCTATTGGTCCAAGCAGCACACGTGTGGTACTAGGTGGCGAGTAGATTTTTTGGTGATTTGTCGACCACTGTGTATATATATATATATATATATATATACATACACACACACACATATATATATATATATAGTTTTCAAGGATTGTGATAGATTTAGCTGCGACTTGTGCAAATCCATGTGGCCGATCGGAGTGGCATGTTTTGCTATTCTGTAAGCACTTCTCACATGTCCAGACCGTGAGGAAAAGGCTTTTATAGAAGCGGTTTCATTCCGGCTGTGCCAATCCGGGCGGAATCACCATGAAGGCTGAAACTCCCATTTTTGGATAACTAGCTGAAATCTAGCAGCTCCGTTAGGTGCAAAATGCAGCAAGGCTTCTAATAACTTACATTTTATTTCTCGTTCTCTTCCAGGCGAGATTAGTATTGTGAGTTCCATCCAGAGCCTGAAATATGGGTTTTGGTGAGAGAGAGAGAACCCATAAATCAGACAGGGATGGAGCACCACCGCTTCAAACGCAAGTACATTCCGGGCGTTGTGGCTGTTAAACCGCCCGGATTGTCACTTTTTATAGACGCTGTTTAAATGATGCGGTTTGCAATACAGAATACTGATTTTTTGGCTAGTTTGAATCCGCTGTTTATGACCAGGGACAAACTCACAGCTACTAGAATATCCACTAAAGAGCTGGAAAGGGGAAGAGGGACACAGCCGTATGAGAAGAGAGAAAGAGTTGGTGTTCTGAGCATCTATGATAAGGAACGTCCTATTACTTAAAGCCTTTAGATAAAGGTTGTAAAAACATTTGAAAAATTAGCTATACAGTCAGATTTTTATTTATTTTTAAATAGTGATAAATCAGATGCATATTTAATAGGGTTGCCAAGTGTCCAGTATTGATTCGGACTGTCCTGTATTTGGACACTATCCAGTAAGAAATGAGAGGTAAAACTAGACATGTGTGTGTATACCGGTATTACTTCTCTGGGCGTGTATGTGTCCCGTATTACCTCTCAGGGCGGGGGGGGGGCAAAGGGCAGGGAGGCAAAGGGCAGGGAGGGGCGGGGAGGGCAAAGGGCAGGGAGGGGCGGGGGGGCAAAGGGCATTGGGAGGGGCGGGGGGGGAAAAGGGAAGGGCGGGGCAAAGGGAAGGGAGGGGCGGGGCAAAGGGCAGGGAGGGGCAGGGGGGGCAAAGGGCAGGGAGGGGCAGGGGGGCAAAGGGCAGGGAGGGGCGGGGGGGGGCAAAGGGCAGGGAGGGGCGGGGGGGGGCAAAGGGCAGGGAGGGGCGGGGGGGCAAAGGGCAGGGAGGGGCGGGGGGGCTCAAAGGGCAGGGAGGGGCGGGGGGGCTCAAAGGGCAGGGAGGGGCGGGGGGGCTCAAAGGGCAGGGAGGGGCGGGGGGGCTCAAAGGGCAGGGAGGGGCGGGGGGGGGGGCAAAGGGCAGGGAGGGGTGGGGGGGGCAAAGGGCAGGGAGGGGTGGGGGGGGGCAAAGGGCAGGGGGGGGCAAGGGGCAGTGGGAGGGAGGGCAGGGGGGGCAAAGGGCATTGGGAGGGAGGGCAGGGGGGCAAAGGGCATTGGGAGGGAGGGCAGGGGGGGCAAAGGGCATTGGGAGGGAGGGCAAAGGGCATTGGGAGGGAGGGCAGGGGGGGCAAAGGGCATTGGGAGGGAGGGCAGGGGGGGCAAACGGCATTGGGAGGGAGGGCAGGGGGGGCAAAGGGCATTGGGAGGGAGGGCAGGGGGGGCAAAGGGCATTGGGAGGGAGGGCCAGGGGGGCAAAGGGGGTGGTGGGAAGGGGGGGGAGAAGGTGGGAAGGTGGGAAGGGAGGTGGGAGGTGGTGGGAGGTTCTAAGGGGGGAGTGAAGGGAAGGTGAAGGGGGAGGTGGGGGTGGGGGTGAAGGTGGGGGTGGAGGGGGCGGTGAAGGTGGGGGTGGGGGTGGAGGGGGGGTGAAGGTGGGGGGGCGGAGGGGAGGTGAAGGTGGGGGTGGAGGGGAGGTGAAGGTGGGGGTGGAGGGGAGGTGAAGCGGGGGTGGAGGGGAGGTGAAGCGGGGGTGGAGGGGAGGTGAAAGGGGGGTGGAGGGGAGGTGAAGCGGGGGTGGAGGGAAGGTGAAGGGGGAGGTGGGGGTGAAGGTGGGGGTGGAGGGGGCGGTGAAGGTGGGGGTGGGGTGAAGGTGGGGGGGCGGAGGGGAGGTGAAGGTGGGGGTGGAGGGGAGGTGAAGGTGGGGGTGGAGGGGAGGTGAAGCGGGGGTGGAGGGGAGGTGAAGCGGGGGTGGAGGGGAGGTGAAAGGGGGGTGGAGGGGAGGTGAAGCGGGGGTGGAGGGGAGGTGAAGCGGGGGTGGAGGGGTGGTGGGAAGGGGGGGAGGTGGTGGGAAGGTGGGAGGTGGTGGGAGGTTGTAAGGGGGGAGTGAAGGGAAGGTGAAGGGGGGTGAAGGTGGGGGTGAAGGTGGGGGTGGAGGGGGCGGTGAAGGTGGGGGTGGAGGGGAGGTGAAGCGGGGGTGGAGGGGAGGTGAAGGGGGGGTGGAGGGGAGGTGAAGGGGGGGTGGAGGGGAGGTGAAGGGGGGGTGGAGGGGAGGTGAAGGGGGGTTGGAGGGGAGGTGAAGCGGGGTGGAGGGGGGGTTGGAGGGGAGGTGAAGGGGGGGTGGAGGGGAGGTGAAGGGGGGTGGAGGGGAGGGTGGAGGGGAGGTGATGGGAGGGTGGAGGGGAGGTGATGGGGGGGTGGAGGGGAGGTGAAGGGGGGGGTGGAGGGGGGGTGGAGGGGAGGTGAAGGGGGGGTGGAGGGGAGGTGAAGGGGGTGGGGTGGAGGGGGGGAGGGGAGATGAAGGGGGGGGGGGTGGAGGGGAGGTGAAGGGGAGGAGGGGAGGTTAAGGGGGGGTGGGGTGGAGGGGGGGAGGGGAGGTGAAGGGGGGGGTGGAGGGGAGGTTAAGGGGGGGGGGTGGAGGGGAGGTTAAGGGGGGGGTGGAGGGGAGGTTAAGGGGGGGTGGTGGAGGGGAGGTGAAGTGGAGGGGGGGGAGGGGAGGTGAAGGAGGGGTGGAGGGGAGGTGAGGGGGGGGTGGAGGGGAGGTGAGGGGGGGGTGGAGGGGAGGTTAAGGGGGGGTGGAGGGGAGGTTAAGGGGGGGGGTGGAGGGGAGGTTAAGGGGGGGGGGTGGAGGGGAGGTGAAGTGGGGGGGGAGGTGGAGGGGGGGAGGGGAGGTGGAGGGGGGGAGGGGAGGTGGAGGGGGGAGGGGAGGTGGAGGGGGGAGGTGGAGGGGGGAGGTGGAGGGGGGGGAGGTGAGGTGGAGGGGGGGGAGGGGAGGTGGAGGGGGGGGAGGGGAGGTGGAGGGGGGGAGGGGAGGTGGAGGGGGTGGAGGGGGGGATTGGGGAGGTGGAGGGGAGGTGGAAGGGAGGGGAAGTGTAGTGAGGGGAGGGTAAACGGGGGTGAGGGGTGGGTGAGGGGAGGTGAAGGCCGCTCACTCACCCGTCCGGCAGCTCCCACGTGGATCTGAGGCGGGAGGCAGCGTGTTGTGGCCGCTCCCCCGCTGTGTCCCGGGCGCGCGCTCGCTCACTCCGCTCCCCCGCTGTGTCCCGGGCGCGCGCTCGCTCACTCCGCTCCCCCGCTGACTGTAGCGGCGCCGGGGGGGGGGTGGAGGGGAGGTGAAGGCCGCTCACTCACCCGTCAGGCAGCTCCCTCACCCGTCCGGCAGCTCCCTCACCCGTCAGGCAGCTCCCTCACCCGTCCGGCAGCTCCCTCACCCGTCCGGCAGCTCCCACGTGGAGGGGGGGGGGGGTGAAAGCGCGGGAGACACGGGGAGAGGCGGAGCCTCCGGGACCGGCGGGTAAGAGAGCGGGAGATGTGCTGCTAGCACTGTGAGCCCCGCTAATGTATGTAACTCCCCCCCGTGTGTGTGTGTGTGTGTGTGTGTGTGTGTGTGTGTGTGTGTGTGTGTGTGTGTGTGTGTGTGTGTGTGTGTGTGTGTGTGGCCAATGAGAGGTGTGCGGGGGCGGGCGGCCTGGCCCAAGGTCCAATGAGATTGCCGCTAGGGACACGGGGAGGGGCACAGGGAGAGACACATACAGACCCGGACACATAGAACACTTTCAGAAATATATAGTAGAAGTAGATATATATATATATACTTTAGGCTACGCTGCCATTTTTTGTATAGTATAAATGTGCAGGTATAGCGAATTCTTCCCTTGAAAGGGATAGCGATCAGATTAAACTAGAGACACATGGTGACGAAGTAACTTCAGAGGGTGAAGAGGAACTGGATCTTCAATGGTGGCATCCCACTTCAGAGGCCGGTGCATTAACCCTATGGTTACTCCTGCGTCACTGTATTGAATGCCATTGCCCACCATAATGACAAAAATCCCCCTGTCTCACTTAATCCGTCACTTACCTTACCCCTCCACCCCTTTGTTCGTAATATCATGCATAGGGAGTTTACCGCCAGTATGGAGATTCTGTATACGCTGAGCAGCACAGTAAGGGAGAAATTCAATACGCCCCAAAGCGAAGTCGCATTGAATTGACTTGGAATTTCCAGCCCACTGCGGTTTGATCGGTCACTTCGGAGTATATAGAATTAACCCGTGTGTCGCTTTTAGTGTTGCTAAAGCCTTTGACCAATTCCATGGCTCATTTTGTACAGAAAATCCTGAATTACAGAAGTACAGAGCTGGCAATCCATTGAAAGACATCTGGTTTGCCCTTCCTGACTCCTTAACTTGAATGTGGGTTATTTAAAAATAAGCCTCTGTGTCTCTAGCGGCAAATCTACAAATACAGGGTTACTTATATGGACATGTTGCCAAGCAAATAAATAGCACAGGTCTTCTCCTGACTTAGTGACCTACCAAATATACACCGGTTTCCCTATAAGACATTACATGAGGAACTCATAGGATATTGATAACTGATGTGGCAGGAACAAAGTGTAAGATTAATTACTGAATATTCTGTCAGTGGTAGCCAGGATGTGGCAGATACGTTAATTAAAGCTTGACATGTACATTAATATTTCACTCTGCTGGAGTCCAACTTTCCATTTTGGAAACATGTATCCAAATTCCAATTAACAGGAGGAACAGACCCAATGAACGGTCCACATCCATAACCCTCAGTCCTCTCCGAAATGTCAGCACAAACAAAATGCCAAAGAGAGACCTGTTTTAAGTGAATACCAATGCCCAATTTCTTTGGAATTCAAGCTTAAATTAAGCATATACTAAAATGGGAAAAATACCTATTGTGTGGGAAAGGTTATGTGGGATGAGTCAGCTAGTTATGCGTATCTCTTACGTTGTGCAGGGAACACATGCAGACTCATACAAAGACCGGAAAACAAAGAGGTTGAATAAAGGTAAGACTTTAAAATCAGCAAGGCACGGTTTCATCCTGGGAGATGGTGTCAAAAGCATATGGTTTGCAGAACAGACATTAAAATACAGGGAGCTCTAATACAATCATAGCATCAAGCAGACAGGTGCGCATTCGAAAGCGGATTCCCTGCACCAAAGAGCTTACGATCTAAGCTGAGACACGTACAGACACAGTGGGAGGCGGTATAAATTCAGTGGTTGGCCATGAGGGCTGATAAGTGCAAACTCGGCTCAGCAGAGTAATTATGAGTCCTGGATATTGAAATGCCTCATTAAGATTTGTTGGGTGTATGTATGTATGTATGTATGTATGTATGTATGTATGTATGTATGTGTGTGTGTATGTATGTATGTCTTTATATAGTGCCATTAATGTACATAGCGATTCACAGCAGTAATACACGTGACAATCATATAGATAACAAATATAAATAACACATAGTGGGAAGAAGTGCTTCAGACATAACAGTAACATGTTGGAAAAGGAGTCCCTGCTCCGAAGAGCTTACAATCTAATTGGTTGGTAGGAAGGACATACAGAGACAGAAGGAGGGCGTTCTGGTAAGTGTGTCTGCAGGGGGCCAAGGTCTATGCATATGGTGTAAAACTATCACTCATAGAGCTACTCATATGCTTCCTTACGCAGGTGTGTTTTGAGTTGGGTCTTAAAGGTGGATAGAGAGGGTGCTAGTCGGGTATTGAGGGGAAGGGCATTGCAGAGGTGTGGGGCAGTCAGTGAGAAGGGTTTAAGGCAGGATGTTTACCTGTTCTTTCATGTGGGACGTGATGGGATGGTATATATTAGTGCTAAGGCAGTGCCGGAGGTATATATTAGTGCTAAGGCAGTGCCGGAGGTATATATTAGTGCTGAGGCAGTGCCGGAGGTATATATTAGTGCTAAGGCAGTGCCGGAGGTATATATTAGTGCTGAGGCAGTGCCGGAGGTATATATTAGTGCTAAGGCAGTGCCGGAGGTATATATTAGTGCTGAGGCAGTGCCGGAGGTATATATTAGTGCTAAGGCAGTGCCGGAGGTATATATTAGTGCTGAGGCAGTGCCGGAGGTATATATTAGTGCTAAGGCAGTGCCGGAGGTATATATTAGTGCTGAGGCAGTGTCGGAGGTATATATTAGTGCTGAGGCAGTGTCGGAGGTATATATTAGTGCTGAGGCAGTGCCGGAGGTATATATTAGTGCTAAGGCAGTGCCGGAGGTATATATTAGTGCTGAGGCAGTGCCGGAGGTATATATTAGTGCTGAGGCAGTGCCGGAGGTATATATTAGTGCTAAGGCAGTGCCGGAGGTATATATTAGTGCTAAGGCAGTGCCGGAGGTATATATTAGTGCTGAGGCAGTGCCGGAGGTATATATTAGTGCTGAGGCAGTGCCGGAGGTATATATTAGTGCTAAGGGATGTGCCGGAGGTATATATTAGTGCTGAGGCAGTGCCGGAGGTATATATTAGTGCTGAGGCAGTGCCGGAGGTATATATTAGTGCTGAGGCAGTGCCGGAGGTATATATTAGTGCTGAGGCAGTGCCGGAGGTATATATTAGTGCTGAGGCAGTGCCGGAGGTATATATTAGTGCTGAGGCAGTGCCGGAGGTATATATTAGTGCTGAGGCAGTGCCGGAGGTATATATTAGTGCTGAGGCAGTGCCGGAGGTATATATTAGTGCTGAGGCAGTGCCGGAGGTATATATTAGTGCTGAGGCAGTGCCGGAGGTATATATTAGTGCTGAGGCAGTGCCGGAGGTATATATTAGTGCTGAGGCAGTGCCGGAGGTATATATTAGTGCTGAGGCAGTGCCGGAGGTATATATTAGTGCTGAGGCAGTGCCGGAGGTATATATTAGTGCTGAGGCAGTGCCAGAGGTATATATTAGTGCTAAGGCAGTGCCGGAGGTATATATTAGTGCTAAGGCAGTGCCGGAGGTATATATTAGTGCTAAGGCAGTGCCGGAGGTATATATTAGTGCTGAGGCAGTGCCGGAGGTATATATTAGTGCTGAGGCAGTGCCGGAGGTATATATTAGTGCTGAGGCAGTGCCGGAGGTATATATTAGTGCTAAGGCAGTGCCGGAGGTATATATTAGTGCTAAGGCAGTGCCGGAGGTATATATTAGTGCTAAGGCAGTGCCGGAGGTATATATTAGTGCTGAGGCAGTGCCGGAGGTATATATTAGTGCTGAGGCAGTGCCGGAGGTATATATTAGTGCTGAGGCAGTGCCGGAGGTATATATTAGTGCTGAGGCAGTGCCGGAGGTATATATTAGTGCTGAGGCAGTGCCGGAGGTATATATTAGTGCTGAGGCAGTGCCGGAGGTATATATTAGTGCTGAGGCAGTGCCGGAGGTATATATTAGTGCTGAGGCAGTGCCGGAGGTATATATTAGTGCTAAGGGATGTGCCGGAGGTATATATTAGTGCTGAGGCAGTGCCGGAGGTATATATTAGTGCTGAGGCAGTGCCGGAGGTATATATTAGTGCTGAGGCAGTGCCGGAGGTATATATTAGTGCTGAGGCAGTGCCGGAGGTATATATTAGTGCTAAGGCAGTGCCGGAGGTATATATTAGTGCTGAGGCAGTGCCGGAGGTATATATTAGTGCTAAGGGATGTGGAGGAAAACAGATTGCACCTTTTTATACTTCACCAGTTTACAAATGATCTTAATACTGTAAAGCAATGATTCCTAACCTGTAATAAGCTGGTGAAACACAGACATAACCGTGCTGGGCGCTCTGAATGCTACGTTAGTATGGGAGGGAGCTCAATGTTCACGTTAACTTTACAGGTTAATTGCAATGATTTACTAAAACTAAAGGAGTGTATACATGTAGGTACAATAATACATAGGTATAAACACTAAGAACACAGGTTAAAGACACCTAATAACATTCTGTATGTCACAAGCACTTTATCCCAGATTTACTAGCAGTGCTAAGATATACAGTAGCACGCCCTAACTCTTCTTCCTTTACATGGGAGTTAAGGCGTTCTAAAGCTTAGCACCGTCTAGAGCCTTTTGAATGGCTCGTTAATAGTTTGTGGCATAGAAGTACAAGAAAAGCTGGTCACAGCTGTCGTACAGCAATAAGCCTGTTCTACAACAAATATGTTTGATACACGAATATAAAGGTAACATGGTAAACAGAAGTAATAAAGCTTGAAAGTGTATTCAAAGCTTGAAAGAATGAAGTGTATTCAATGCTACATACACAAAAACATTATATATTACATACCATGTATTCTTACATATGCAGAACTGGAAACAGCATCCGCAAGGTCCCTGCTGCAGGCAACACGCTCTCCAAGTACTGTACATTCAACATTGGGTTTATATGCAATATTGTAGCCGTACATGAGTAGGTGGGGTAGCATGAAAGCTGAGCGAGCGGATGAAGTATTTTAGGTGAGTAACATGACCTACATGTAAGTATTTGCTCCACACTGTGTTGCTGCCCCATTTAGCAACAAAAGTGTTAAACGCCATCTCCTCCTGATATCAATGAGCCAGCAAAGCAAAACCTTGGAGGACAGTCAAGGAAAAAGAAATCAATAACACATCTTATTGATTTCACCTCATTCACACAGCAGGGGCAGACATTAGGCGTCACAGCCTCCTCCTCTTCTCCACAGTCTTATTTACACAATGTAACCCAGATTAGTTTTAAATAGCATACAGTGACATTTGGGTACTGTATCCATCCAATCAGAAAGCAGGTTGCTCTTTCCGGAAACAGATAAATACCTAGAAATAATGAGTTCACTGGCTGTGGTCATCTAATTGCTCTAGTTAACTGGCACTGTGCCGCAGAAAGCTGAAGGGTGAGAAAGAATGATGTTTTTCAGTATTTAAATAACTCTCTGGATATCAGCTGTTAAAGTATAATCATCTTAAGAGTTGACTCCATAAAAGTCTCCCATCGCTCAACTGTCGCAAATGCGTTAGGATGGAGTAAATAGCTGGAACATTTTGCATTCATGTTGTATTTATAAAGAATCTATCAGTTCAAAATAGTTTGGAGAATAATGCTGTAGGGGCATTCATGCTGCCCCCCTCTGACCATCTAGGTTACACAGTTACTTCCAAATAAAAGAGAGAGGTGCTGTGCAGAGATATTATAATGGCCTAAATATAAGGGAAGAAAGCTGGGGCAGGGGGAATAAACCGATGTGCACAACAACCCACAGAATTACTGTCCTCAAGCACAGATGGCTCACACAGTCCCTGCTTCAGCACAGGTCACAATCAATTGAGCCACCTGTGCTGAAGCTGGGATATCCTTAAAACCTGACTTGTTGGGGGTCTTGAGGACATGAGTTGAGCCCCTCCTGCTGTAAGCGGCTGAAATCAACCTAATAAACTCTCCTGGGTGCTAAACTAGAGCAAGAAATATCCGAGACAAATACTCTTTGCTTTAAATTGCCATTTTTTGCACTACTTTTATCAGAATTATTTTTCTTTATTTGGTGATTTGAACGTGCTCTTCTTTGACCTCCAGAGCCTCAGCCTTCTTATTTCTAGCTTCTATATATAGTTCAGACACAGACAACGGGTATAAATCTCAGGGATACTTCTACAAAGCGGCTTATTACAAATCATATAACACGTGGGATCCCTTTCTGTTGGAAAGGACATCCATGTCTCAGGCACACATTCCCCAGCATCAGCCTGCAGCAGAATGGGAACGCATGCGGGTTGTATACTGTATTAAGAGCAAAATGACTCATTCGTGGATGTCAGTGTATGGAGCTCTGAGCTGCCACACGAGCTCACTTCATGTTATCCTGCTAAGTAATTACACACTGACTCACTGCATCACAATACACTAAAGACCTAAACATCTACACAAAATATATCAATTCTGTAGTATTGGTCTGTGGTTTCTTTTTTCAACTCCTAATGCCATTTTTAACGATTTGTGTAATGTACTGATCATCCTTTGGTTGCTACAGCAACCATTTAGAAAGTCAAATCCACTTCCTCTTTTGAAACATACTCTCATGCACACCTTTTTGTGCTTTACCCTTTGGCACCAAAGTATCACAAACAGATCTGTTGCTGTGTTCTAAGCAGTAGACTGTCTATTACTCTGTAAGCTGTAACAATAGTGTTACACTTAGCAAATATAATGTTACATATCAGCTGCAGCATTTCACAGACAGCTGCACAAAGTTAGAAGGCGGCCATTTCGTTAGGGCCACAACCAGGACTTGTACAGATTTATAACAGGAGCATCAAGCGATTGCTAGTTTAGGTTACAATGTAGGTTATACATTGTCACACACTTTACATATAAAAAAAAAGAAAGAAGGGGAGGTGTAGTATTGCTGCTTTAACATTACAGGACTTGGATATGTCCATATAAATGCACTAATGCATCAATAATCCCACACTCGGGTTTAAGAGCACTTTGTTATTAATGTAACTTTCACAGGCGGGTTTATGTTCAGGGAAATGATGTCTCCGTTCTGTTCTTCACTGTAGCATGTTCCTACTGGAGATTGCCCACAGCCAGGGCACCAGGGCGGCTGCTGAATTTGCCTTATCTTTATGGTTTATACTTCATTTAATTGAGCGCTCTGCTTACTTATATAACAGAGAATACCGGAGACGCCTTCCGCACCCCGCCGCCACCCGGAGATTGACAACGGCAACCCGTAGCCCGGAGCTAAGTGCCCGAAACCCGGAGTCTCCGGGTCAAACCCTGATTACATGTTGTTCATGGATTAGACAAGGAGTGACCAACTCCAGTCCTCAGGGCCACCAACAGGTCAGGTTTTCAGGATATCCCAGATTCAGCACAAGTGGCTCAATCAATGGCTCAGTCAACGACTGCACCGCCGGTGCTGAAGCAGGGATATCCTGAAAACCTGCCCTGTTGGTGGCCCGTGAGGACTAGAGTTGGCCGCCCTTGGGTTAGACATACGCAGTCTTAGCAAGCTGAAAACCCAAACCCACTGAATGATATATGTGTTAGTGTCAATTAGAGTGCTAGAGTGAGTGACCTAATGTGTGCGCCAATAGACAGAGAATCCCCAATACGACGTCAATTTAAATCATTAGGTCCTGGAACATACATGAATGAGGAGTTTATTAAGTGATGTCTTCCCCCAGAAGGAGATAACCTTGATAACCTCTGGTGCTGCCACAAACTGGGAAGTGGACATCTCATTTCTCTGGCACTTTATTTTTTAGAATACTTTTTTCACACAATAATTATTAGGGCACTTGTGGTTTTCAACCAGTTTTACCTGCACATACAGTGCTTCTTCATTGTACCCATTTAGGCACCGTATAGATCCCAAGCTGCTGCCTATAGTATGGTTTTGATTCCGCTTCTCTCTATGCAGTGTCAGAGATACAGGGGCCAGTGTGGAATAGGTAGGGTGGGACCTGCTGAGGGGGTCATATCCTGACATGGCTGCAGGATTGAAATGTTTTGGCCAAAGGATTTAACTAAATGACCCCATACTGACGAGAGGAACAAACAGAGAAAAAACAGACCGTAATTATGTAAACCTGACCTGTTGGTGGCCCTTGAGGACTGGAGTTGGCCACTCCTGGTATAAAATGACTGTAAAACCAGAGCTAGAAATTACATCAAAATTAATTAAGGAAAAACTTTCACTTGAAATCGATGAGATTTGTTTCTTAAATAAATGGTGCAGTATTTAGCACTAGTTTTGCCCCAGAAGACTTTGATAAATGACCCTTTTGGATGACAGGTAAAAGCACTAACCGTCTTGTCGATTAAAAAAAAAAAAACTTGTCACGTTTTCTGAAGAGTATTTTACCGAAAAACAAATGAATTCAGAACTGTAAAAGTGCATCTGCAGCACATGACTACGTGAATGGTTCCCCGACCTCAGCAGGTCCAGGGGGCTTGTAATTCACTGCTTAACGAGAACGCCACACTACACTTTCCATATGCAGAAAGATTATAGTCCGGTTTTTAAAATCCTCTTTCAAAGCAGGCCTGAAATTCACAGAACGAGGCCTTCTGCCCATTGACCCGTAACCGTAATAGTTCAGTCAGGGTAGTGAGATGAAAGTCACAAAGTAACAGACATAAGTCTGATTTATTCAGACAGAAGGAAATTTCAGCCAAGAGAGAGAGAGAGAGCGATAGAGCAAGGCCTTAAATATGAGATAAGAGAAGCAGAGAGGGAGACATGAATGATAGGAATCGCAGAAGCACCACTATGACAGCAGAAATTGTAAGGAACAGGAGCCAAGCTTGTGCTGTAACTGCTGTGATTTCACCCGTTATTTTCATGTTTAGCATAACACCAGCATAAGAGTGAGGGCTTGTGTGATCAGGAACCTCCTTACCTATTGTACCATTGTGATAACTTGTATCACATTATTACATCTCCCTCTCACCCATCGGAAGTTTGCATCTATGGCCCATATTCACCAACAGGTGCTAAGCTTTAGGCTACGTCCCTGCTAGCGCTGATCGGGCTGAGCGGGAGGAGACTTACATATATATATATATATGTAAGTCCCCGCTCACGCGGTGCGCTCGGCGCTCGTGCACACACGCTCAGCCGCGATCGGCGCTTAGCAAAACATTTATACTTACCGCGCGCTCAGCTGGCCCGCAATGCCCCCCTCAATGCCCCCCGCGCCCGCGTACAACAGGACACCCGGCGCTCATGCTTGGAGCGCTCTCGAAGCATGAGCGCGCTCAGCGCCAGCGGGGACTTAGTCTTAGCATGTCTAAACTCCTGTTTATTTGAAGTGTTAGCACTTAGTGCATATGAGCTGAAGTATGTTGGCTCAATATAAGTAAACAATATTAGTAATAAGCCTCACATTTATACTGTCAGCAGCCTCCGGCTCACAGCTCCTGCTCAAATGCTGGAGATATTATTAGTATACCGTGCCTAACAAACACGCAACACGTCAGCCTGCATGCATGTAATACGCTGCTAATGGCAATGTTTCTGGGACTCAGCGGTGAGCTGAATACAATAGATTAGGGGGGGGTTAACTCCACTCCTCAAGGGCCACCAACAGGTCAGGTTTTCAGGATATCTCTGCCTCAACACAAGTGGCTCAATCAGTGGCTCAGTCGAAGAACCACCTGTGCTGAAGCAGGGATATCCTGAAAATTTGACCAAGTGGTGGCCCTTGAGGACTGGTGTTAGCAACCCCTGGAATCGATGTGACACCCTCTGCTACACGACATGTGAATATCAGCACTTCCTCTCATCAGCCGACAGCCTGTGCATTGTGAATACATTTCTCAATGAGTCTGTTTCTGACAGGCGTCTCTTCTCTGGTCTGTAATTTGCACAGACTCCTTCATACAACCAGCAGAGAACCTGCTATTAAATGTAAGGGGAGGCGCGCATGCAAAATATATATACGCCATGCCGTTAACCGCTTCACTGCCAGAGAGGCCTGTGATGCATTACAGCAGGGGTCTCAGGCTCAGTCAAAGACTCACTCATAGACTGAGCCACTGATTGATCCACCTGTGCTGAAGCAGGGATGTCCATAAAAGCTGGCCTGTTGGTGACGCTTGAGGACTGAGTTTGAGACCCCCTGCCTTATTCCTGCGACAGCGATGGGGATTGTAGAGCAGACATGAGAAAATGACAAGAAGCAGGGAAAGTGCGGTGATGGGAACAGAGCAGGGAGCTGACGTCAGCAGCCGCCTGACTCCAAATATTAACATTACAGCGGGGCTGTTTTGGTCTTGTTAATTAAATGGACAGCCGAAGCACATCGGAGGATGGTTAAATTATGCATTCTTTGTCTCCTCTCATCTGTCTCATTGACAACTAATCGTTTACAGGCTTAGTATCAAAATGTAAGCGTTTTTGCCTACTAATTGTAGTGTAGATAATTTTGCACAGAGGAGAGGATTGGGAATAGGGTTATATGTGGCATTAGGAGAAGTTAGGGAGGAATTATAGTGAGTAGGTATATAGAGCAGCTCCATGATACTGACTGTGTATGTATGTATACTGTATATCTATACACACACACATACAAATATATATATAAAAAAGATGTTATATTTTCTATTATAACTTGTCAAAACATTGACTGTCGTTATCCAATTTGTTATCTCTATGGGACGATAATTATATGGGCTATTTATTAAAATCCCCCAAAGAAAAAATAGTCTGAAACTGGTGCAAAGCAGAATGAAAGAAACAACTCCCATTAACAGCAATAGTGAAATACGACTGATGCAAAGATAATCATTTCTCTCCTGGACTTAGTATCACTGTATAAAGATACGGTGCTCCCCTTCTGTGAGGATCAGTCCATGAGTTGGGTTACCTGACACGCATTGTGTCTACAGTTAAGTCAGAGCTGATATAAACTTCTCTAGCAAGCAGATTGTATGAAATGTAGGAAAATCTTTATTACATTTCCCATGCAGAAAATGATGCAGAGCTCACAACTCCGCAGCCTGTACACTAAGTGCTGAAAACAGCTTCTTTTAGTTCAAAATTGCTTCATATCAAAATCAATTTTAATTGCGCTTGTGCGTGGCTTTGTACTAACCTCAAATTGCCCTATTTGCGCTCCCAAAACATATTTTTTCTTATGTTTTGACACACAGAAATGGCCGGCGCTTGGAGTACACATGTAAACGGTAAGTACGAAAATGAAAATGTTTCTCTGCGCCAAAAAAAGAGAAAGTGCGTCAAAATCGTCCAACAAATTGAACATGGCGTACACCCTAAAAAGACTTAATAGCGTCGGCGCAGATTGAAGTATAAACCCACAAATGTGTTTGCCGCAGCAGGGATGTTTATACAGGTGAACAAAATGTATTAATTTCACAGTAGGCCTGTGGCTATTATCAATAATATTACACTAATAATTGGTTTTTACTAACACTAGTTATAACTAAAAATAAAATAAACATAATTCTATTTTAATGGAACTGTATCAATCAGGTATGGGTATCAACATGAGGGATACATAAAAAATAATTTCAAACAAGAATCGATGTGTTATTCATGTGAAGTCTTCCTACATACGACACATTTGTAAGGTTTGTATTCCTTTTTAGCTCTAAGATTTTACGACCCCTCTGAGTATTTACCTCTGTGTTAGCCTCAGACATCCCCCTGCAGTATTTCTTCTCTTTTATTTATAATTCTGATGCTGTTTTCCTGCTCCATCTTTGCCAGGTTTTATACCTGGGACACAGGTAAATAATCCTAACACCTTTTTGTTGGGTACGTTGGAGTAGTGCTAAGCTTTGAGTGCGCCATTACTCAGTGAAGTTAAAAGATGCGCATTCATTTCTCAGTGAGCTGCTTCATCTCAGCTGCAGAAAAGCCAGTGGGGCCGTCCTGATTGTTGGATGTTACCCAAAGTCTGGCCTCTTATTAATGTCAGGAGATACCTTCAAGCTATTTACCATGCCCGTTCATCCATCTCCTAGTTAATATCCCAATGCACATATCATCTCAGGAGGCGAGCAGTGGGCATCCGAGGGCACAAGTAGCCATGTGATTTCTTTTTTGAACGTTTGCCCTGTAGCCAAGAGTGGCAGAAAGCAATAAATCATTTCCAGTGCAATACAACGGGACTTCGACCAAAGCATGAGCAGATGTTCTCATGATATTAACAAATTAATTCTCTCTTACATTGTTCTTGCTCCATCTCCATTATCAACATCCAGCAGGCCTGCCCAAGCTTCTCACATCACACAGGAAATCACAGACACTTCAAACATACAATACTCTGTTTTATTCAATTGTTTCCAGCTCTCACTAGATTGGTGTGTGTGTTTGTGATACTGCCGCTTGTAATGGAGAGTTCTTCATACTATTATAGAGTACAGGGCTTTGCCAAGTTCACTGGTTTCATTGCACACATAAAGAAGATGCCTGTGAAGTGTCCAAGGCTCTGTACACTATAATTTCACCTAAGAAGAACTCTCTGTTTGGTCCAGGAAATGGTATCACAACCTAGGAGAATCTACACTTCTCCAGGATCAATACTGGATCAATTCAGCCATCACAGCTTTGAACTACAATTATGACTAGAAATGATAAATTAAGCCCCCAATAACACAGGCCTCATTCATATTGACCCGGTAAGAAAAGGGCTCTATACCAATTCAGCTTCCAGGTGCTCCTGAGCCAGGCTCTCTATTCGTTATCCTCGTTCTTTATTCCATCTTCTCACAAGTGTACTTATTTTGCGGGTTCGTGGAGAGAGCCCCAGGCACCCACACCCTCTTTAGTAAGAAGCATCCCTGTGAGTAGCACCAACCTGTTCATATTTCTCTGGACATAAAGGATATTTAGCAAAGCCTTCCAACTGTAACATAAAATCCAAACACATACACAAAAAAATACACATACACAAAAAAATACACATACACAAAAAAATACACATACACAAAAAAATTAAATCAAAACATTTTTGTTTCATCTGCATTTTCTCTTTTTTTAAGCTAATTTTTAGCTGGGAGATGAGGAGCAATAATTACTAAGCTGCTTCTGTCACCTTTCAGCGCTGGGAAAGACCTTACAAAACATTGGGGCACATGCATCAACCCCCGGTACTGGTTATCGCCCAGTCAAGTCACTGGGAGTTAATGCCGGGACTGGTACGATAACACATACTAGCACATGATTTATGTCTTCAATTAGCTTTAATGGGATGTATGGCCTATTCCAGTGTCAGAAGGCTGCTTAGTAAATATGGCCCATTGAGCTTGCTCTCTTTGTCCGGGTGTCACATGGGTTTACTACCAGCTCTCCCATATAACTCACCCATCACACCGGATATGCTTCTAACAGCTCATCAAGTACAACTCAAGGGAGCAGTGCACCTGTGCAAATGCTTAGCACTGTGCTACGATGTTACAAAATAACATGACATGGGAGACTGCGAGAGTGCTCCCCTCCCCCAAATACCCGGGACCCCACATAATAACATTACTTGTACAAGTCAATTCTATAAAAAAACTCTCATAATCTCTTAAGGATGAAAAATATTATAAAGTGAAGTTAGAGTCAATCATGTAAAACCTTCTTTATTCTGTAGGATAATAATAGTCCTACATGTATACTATTCAATGATAAATACCATGAGCATACAATGCAGGCTATCGTCTCCCGGCAATTTATCATCACTCGTTCCTATCAGAGGAAAGAATGCTGCAGTCACCCGGGCCAAAGGATTAACATCTTCTTAGAGAATGTACAATGGCGGCCATATTTATAGAGGTCCCAAATATATTTCAAATCAATAATTCTCTAAAATAAGAAAGCCGAGGAGGTGAGTAATAGAAGGGGGGGGGGGGGAGGGGGACGACGACAGACACAATAAAAACAGCATGTACAACAACAAAGGGCTGACACGGCTCCATTAACCCCTTAATGCTGGAGAAGGCTGAAGCTGCCCCTAGCAAGTGAAGGGTCAGCAGTAGTAAAAAACACGAATTGCAAGCAGTTTCTGCTGGACAGGTGGACTGCTTTGCATTACGATTCCCCGAGAACTATTACAGGGGCAGTTTTTGCAGTGGGGAGCCCTGATTATGGTGTATAAAACAGTGCCAGTTCTATTGATGGCAATGCCTGCTACACTATCAGGGAAAGGATAGAAGGATCCGTGCTTTTAATATCAACACATCAGGCCTAAGTGATGGGAAAAAACGCTGTGAATATCCGGCAAGGGGGAAATATCCAATCCAGGCTCATTACACCAATATATATCACTAAAAAGGTCAGTCTCACCTGCTGTAGGATCACGGTTAATACACATGTAGATACAATAGCTAAAAAATATTTTCACGCAATTCCAGAGAAAGATAGACCCTTATTCAACATGCTGTGAAGCCGTCTTCCCTGTACTGGAGAATATGTTAGTCCCATTAAGCCCTTCAGTACCGGATGGGCCACCCACCCTTGCCACGACCCTACTTGTGTGAAGGCACTGACGGGGTTAATTTGAATGGAGCTGATCTCTTCTCCAGCACAGGGAAGAGGCCTCACTGCCTGCTAGATAGTTTTTTTTTTTTAAATAAGGATACAGTATAACATCCTTTGCCCAAAGTGACGTGGGGGAAGGAGGGAAAGAAATGTGGGCTTTTTACTGGGGGGAAAGATAAGAATCTCTTTAATCGGATGGATTTTATTTGACGGTGGTGGGGCTACAAATGTAATCACGTGACTGAGAAAAGATTCCCGAGGTGTTCAGTTTGGCTTGGAGAAGAACAGATGTGTCCCCAAACATGGATCGTCAGTTCTGCGTATTACTGTAATTGCCCAAGCAAGAGACGCATGACATTGTATTTTAATGTTTGCCGATAGAATGTCATTCACATGAAAAAAGGAAAAATAAAAACGCTTTGACTAAAAACAAATTGTCATACTTTTACAGATTATTATAGTCACGAAGCAGCCAGCTCGCCTCCTGGCCATCGCGCGTCAGAGAACAGAACTAAAACCGCGCTTCAAGTTTAAGAAAGCATGACTCCAGTTGGCAGACACTTTGCACGGTGCGATTCCACCAGATTCCCAGTAAGAAAACCAGCGCGGAGTCCGGAGCGGATCTCTCTGGGGGCGTGTTTGTAGAAATAAAGGCCTGTACTCACTAAGCATCTCTCTTCTATACAACACCATCGCCATCAGGTACCTGAAGACACCCCGCAGCTCATACAATTGCATGGGCCTTAAGCTGTGTTTCCATCGCTGAGGTCAGAGGAGAACAACATCTGTGTAGTTAATAGGGTTGCCAGGTTGTTTCTCAAAAAATACTGGACACAATGGTGGAAGGTGCGCTGCGCTCGCACACACACACACACCTCTCTGCTCCATGCTGTTTCCTCCTCTCCTTGACCCCACCCTCAGGTTCCTCTCACCTCCTCCTGATTGGCTGCTGCTGGGTAATGCAGCCAATCAGGATGGAGGAAGCTGCCAAGCCCCCTAGCAACAACCCTGCTCCCTCCCTGGTATGGAAAATCCCACAGCCCCCCAAGCCGGTCAGGTCACTGTGTCCAGAGAAGTGATACTGGTCTACACACACATGTCCAGTATTACCTCTAATTTTTTACTGGACAGAGTGTCCAAATACAGGCCAGTCCGGTTCAATACTGGACACCTGGCAACCCTAGACGTTACCTGTTCTGAGGATTTAAGAATGATCCGTTCTTCTGTATGTTAAAATGTATGTATTTCAGAAATAGAAGGTTAGAGATACCTGTAAAGTGCATTTACTGTTATTTCTCTGTTCTAGCAGGACAACAGAGTGCTGTATAGGTGTGGCTGCAATGTATTACTACCCCCTGGCTGTGAAGCTGTAGCTATTGGGTCTGAGGGAGTTAAAAGGTGTTCGCTGAGCTTTAAGTTGCCTGGAAGGGGAGCTACAAAGTACAATATAAGATAACTGATTGGTACATGTACTGGCCTTTGATGTGGGAGAAACTGGTTCATGAGTACACCAACTCATTGTGACTCTGGCCACGTCACTCACTACATGGCATAGTTTGTACGATCTTTGGCTTTGTTGTGTTTGTAAAGTCTATGCTGCAGAAAAGAAACCGCATCATGTTTGCCACATGCACGGCGCTGCCTCCAGCCAGCTCCGAACGGCCGCCGGGGTGCTGCAGAACCCGCATTCTAAACAGTGTAACATTAGGCATTGTTTCCATGTAACCTGAAGACTAGTGCAGACAGGGACAGGCAGTATCAATATCTTGCACACAATGCCTGCAGCAACGTAAAGGTGCAGCCCTGCTTACAACCTGCTAACATCCCTTCTCTCTCACGTGGGATGGGAGCACGTCTATCTGATTATCTCATCAATGGCTCGGGGGAAAATAATATAAACTATAACCACATTCTTCAAATTCCCCACTATAAATGGCAACTATCAATAATCAATAATCAGTAAATTTGTTACACCTGTTTTCCCTATTTTTAATAAAGTCTTACTTATTAAACCAGGGGTGGACAACTCCAGTCGTCAAGGGCCATCAACAGGTCAGGGTTTCAGGATATCCCTGCTTCAGCATCGGTGGGTCAATCAGTGGCTCAGTGAACGACTAAGCCACTGACTGAGCCACCTGTGCTGAAGCAGGGATAACTTGAAAGCCTGACCTGTTGGTGGCCCTTGAAGACTGGAGTTGGCCGCCCCTGCATTAAACCCATCACTGTCATGGGCTCACAGTATATTTTTAACCCCTTGTCTGCCAGGAAAGTTCTGCACAGAGTGGCAATGCCCATATATCCAGACGTTAATCTTTCTCTGAAATGAATGTGGCGCATTATATAATAACAGTAAGTATGGCTGTTCGGCTCTAGCCTTACACAGTTTCTGTCTCTTCAGAAAGCATGAGCAGTTTTTTTATAGTACCGCATAAAGATACTTTATATCACTGCATAGTGTGGCAGGCTGGTTTTGGGAGGAAATCTCCTGTTAATATGTAAGGTTATTTATCAGTCCCCTGGCTGCAAAACTGGAAACGTGATGAAAACACAGCACCGGATTAAACAAAGAAACGCCCCATTGAAATCACCACAGTAATAATAATAAATATAATGAGCAATATATCAGCAGGTGAAGGTGAATCTGTCTCAATGTGCTGATGTAATTCTTAGAATCATCACTGTGACCTCACAGATGAAATATCTCAAGTTCAGTGATACATCATATAATAAGTTCCATTCATTTTCAACAGTTAAACCCTCTGGAGCACGCATGCGGATCAGTACTGTGGTAAGTCATTCTAAACAAGCACCATTCAAATACAGTGTGCCTTTCACCTTAGGCCGAGTCCATAGAAGGACAGGCCGTGCTGAGCCGTGCGGACGCTCCGTGCTGAGCCCCTGCATCCTCAATGAGGATGCCTTGAGAGGGGGCTCACGCGAGCGTCCGCAGGCGTGCTGAGGCGCTGGAGTTTTCAGCCGAGCGCCAAGCTGTTTTTCAGCGCGCTGTCGGCTGAAAACATCCAATCAGCGCGGAGCTGGGTCAACATCACGGCGCCGTGACATCGACATCAGTGCGTCGCGGGCGATTGGCCCAGCGACGTCACTGCCCCGCCTACCTCAGTCTCCCCCCGCCTCCGATCGCGCCCGCTGGCTCGCCTGCATGGGCATGAAATCACGCAGATTTCAGCAGGCGAGCCTCAGCGTCAGCGCGGCTCGGAACTCCTCACCCCTCTATGGCCCGGGCCTTAGAAACCAACCAGGTGTGTTTCAAGGTGCACACCAGTGTTTTTCAAAAGGGCTTCCTAGGAGCACTTGGGTTTCTCTGGCATCCCTAAAGGGTTACTTACATGGGTTCTCTGAAATTGTCAAGTCATTTAAAAATTGTACCAAATACAGAAGAATTTACAATACACCTGATCTCAAACACATTATTAGAAAGAGTTGGGGTTCCTTACAATCCATCTGATCTCAGACGCGCTATTAGAAAGGGTTGGGGTTCCTTACAATGCATCTGATCTCAGACGCGCTATTAGAGAGGGTTGGGGTTCCTTACAATGCATCTGATCTCAGACGCGCTATTAGAGAGGGTTGGGGTTCCTTACAATGCATCTGATCTTGGACGCGCTATTAGAGAGGGTTGGGGTTCCTTACAATGCATCTGATCTCAGACACGCTATTAGAGAGGGTTGGGGTTCCTTACAATGCATCTGATCTCAGGCGCGCAATTAGAGAGGGTTGGGGTTCCTTACAATGCATCTGATCTCAGACGTGCTATTAGAGAGGGTTGGGGTTCCTTACAATGCATCTGATCTCAGACGCGCTATTAGAGAGAGTTGGGGTTCCTTACAATGCATCTGATCTCAGACGCGCTATTAGAGAGGGTTGGGGTTCCTTACAATACATCTGATCTCAGACGCGCTATTAGAGAGGGTTGGGGTTCCTTACAATACATCTGATCTCAGACGCGCTATTAGAGAGGGTTGGGGTTCCTTACAATACATCTGATCTCAGACGCGCTATTAGAGAGGGTTGGGGTTCCTTACAATGCATCTGATCTCAGACGCGCTATTAGAGAGGGTTGGGGTTCCTTACAATGCATCTGATCTCAGACGCGCTATTAGAGAGGATCGGGGTTCTGCAGAATTACACAATATAATTATAGAGTTCCTTAACCAAAAGAATGTTGGAAACCACTCATGCACACATATGTAACATGTACCTAAAGTCATATTAAAGTAAATCAATTGAGCACGTAACACGGTATTTATTTCTTTAGCATTTGTACGGCTGATTCATATTACAAGATATGCTCCGAGGTCAGAGTGCGCTGGTAATTGGGGGTGATGACGACCACCACATGTTATATGCAAACTCCGAGTAACACGACTTTGTTAGTTACAAGGACATAGTTCCACTATTCATTTTTAAAGAAAATTGGGATACAGTTTAAAGCAGAATTATAATTTAAGATTAATATATTCATATGTCTATGGTTCTTTTCTCAAATCTGTTAGCCATGTATTTTATATCCTAATAATATGTAATTTATAGAAATATGTATAAATGGTCAGGGCTCTAACATGACACAGTATCAATATTAATATTGACACACTACATTGATAAAGGCAGCTTACGCTTGTTATTGATGGCAGGGTGTTTTATTAACCCTTTTGCACCCAGTGAATGACCAGCCTCTGGCAGTGAAGAGGTCAATCAGTCCCATGCGTGATACTCGTGTCATCTGCAATAATTCAGTGTCAGCCCTCCTGTCACTGTCACTTCATCCGTCATGTCGTGACAATAAAGGTCAGCTGTGTGCTTCTCTGCTCCCATTGTTATTCAGCATCCAAACACCTCAGGCCCTTTGTGACGGATGTTACAATGTTGCTATCAGTGGCGCAGACAGGCAGGAGTTGGGTTACCCAGGTTCAGGGTGGTAACCCAACTCTTGAGGCTTGATAGAAATGAGGGCATTACAAGGAGATTGGACATAAAGATGCAGATGTGGGTGTGAGGTAGAAGATCACACCCCTTTCTTAGCTCCTTACCATTGTCACAGGAAGGTCCCCTTATTCCGCAGTGCTCTCTGCCACCCTGTGCACTGGATCTGACACGAGCCCGGGCACGAGGGCATTCTGTATATCCATATATCCGCTGAGGGATCCTGGCAGCATTGTTCTCCAGGTGATGGGTAGTACCTGCTGTGTGTGTAATATATATGTGTGTGTGTGTGTGTGCACGTGTGTGGTCCTTCAGATAATGTGTACTGTATGTGAAGGAGGCTGGATCTGCTGTGTAATGTGCTTTGGTGCAGCAGTGTAATGTCTGTGGATGGATAGATAGATAGATAGATAGATAGATAGATAGATAGATAGATAGATAGATAGATAGATAGATGAGACTGGGTTGCACCTGCTCAGTGAGTTTCTTCTGCTTCTGATTCAGTGTTTTGTATATAAAAAGAACAATAGATAGAAAGATAAATGATGGATGGGTTGATGCTGTATTTTACCTTGTGTCCCTCGTGTGTGTGTGTGTGTGTGTGTGTGTGTGTGTGTGTGTGTGTGTGTGTGTGTGTTGTGCTCTGGGTATGTGTGTGTGTAGTGTGTATTGTGCTCTGTGTGTGTGTGTGTACTGTGCTCTGGGTGTGTGTGTGCAGTGTGTACTGTGCTCTGGGTGTGTGTGTGCAGTGTGTACTGTGCTCTGGGTGTGTGTGTGTGTGTGTTTGTGTGTATTGTGCTCTGGGTATGTGTGTGTGTGCAGTGTCTGTATTATCTTGCTGTGTTTAGCTGTGGGTGTTATAGTGTGCAGTATACCTGTATATAAGATGTATGTGTCAGGCTGCCCTGTTCGCTCCCTCTTTGTGTGTAGTCTCTGCAGCACCTTCCTTTGCATAGAGAATAAGCTCAGCTCCTCTGCCCCCTCCTCTCTCCTCCTCCTCCTCCTCCTCCACTCCCCTCCTCTATCCTCTCTCCTCCTCCTGCACTCCCCTTCTCTCTCTCCACCAGCTCTGTCCATCCTCTCCCCTCCCCTCCCACCCCTCTTCCATCTTCCTCAGGGTCTTGCACAAGCTGGCAGGCCTTTTGGTTTAACTCGTTGCCATGGTAACATGGGCAGGCAAACCAGAGGGGTGTTCTGGGTCTGGCGACACTGTCACATGACCCAGCTGTCCCGTGAGGGGACTGGGGACCGTACACTGGATACTGATGCAGCCAAAGAGAGAGGACCACAGGGCATTTGCTATCCGTGGCTGCTGCGGGCACGTGGCAACTTAGTGCTGAGGGCTGTGGGACCCTTTTGCATTATAAATAAATCCAGGGCCTGCACCTCTAGCAGCACAAGGGTTACAGGGTCATTGTTCTTATGCACTACTGACCATATATACAGCGTTGTATGCAGAATTTTGCAGGCGCAGTATGTCCCCCGAAGAGCTTACAATCTCATTTTAGTGCCACAGACACAGGGAGATAAAGGGACGCACAAGATTACAGGGGGAGCTGGCACTAGGTCGGTACAGGGTTTACTCACTTCAAAGGCTGTATTCTTATCACCCATTTTCTTATATACTATATACTCTGTCCATTACAAATAAAATGGAAGTCAATGTAAAAAAGAATAACATGTAGTTTGTATCCAGCAATGTCCATCTGTCCATGAGATGTCTGTGAAGTGACTGCATTACCCTGTTCTTTTAATGTAACCATGTATTGTTATAACTCTGTGCCCAGGACATACCTGAGAACGAGAGGTAACTCTCAGTGTATTACTTCCTGGTAACGCGTTTTTATAAATAAATAAATAAAAATAAAATAAATGCTTCTTACATGCAAGGGAATCATTATCATTATACTTTATTTGTAAAGCATCAACATACTCCGTGGCGCAGTACAATGGGGGTACACAGTGACATCAGAGTTACATGATATACAAATAAGGACAGACCAGAAGGGAATGAGTACAGACAGCACATTTTGTTTTGCGAATTTGGATCTGTCTCCAATCCGGCAGTTCCTTTGATCCGTGGATCACTCTACAAAATGCGGACGAATGTTTTTTTTGTTTCAATTTTTTTATTGTTTTTACCAGGGTACACAACATATAATAAACTTTGCTGTACAAATATTGGGGGAACATTGATGTTTATGTGGGATACAATAGACGTCAACATTCCGTGATCTTTGTTCTAACAGATGTGTATCTTACTGTACTTATTGTTATTTGCTCATATGTTCCCACTATTGGGGTTCTGATGGGGAAGCCACCGCTTCCTCGTGTACCTTTTTTAGTAAGAGGATAGAGGAGAGAAAAGAGAAGAAGAAGAAGAAGAAGAGTGGGGGGACAGGGGGGAGAGAGGGAGGAGGGAAGGGGATGTAGGAATCGGCCCAGCTTTCTGAGTATTCTAGTTCTTCCTTTACAAGTCTGTTACCCATTCGGCCAAATTTCCCATGTTTTATGTATCTTGTCCATTTTTTGGGACAGTGTTGCCGTAAGGAGTTCCATTGTCTTTATTTCTCGTAGCCTTCGAAGTACGGTCTGTTTAGCGGGGGCATTCACCTTTTTCCACGCAGCCGCCACAGAGCAGCGCGCCGCCGTGAGTACGTGCCCCACCATCCTGCTTTCTGCCGTATCTAAATCGTCTATTGGTTTAGCCAGCATCATGTCCGGTGTGTCCACCTCAATCTCTACCCCCAGGTATTCTCGGATCAATGTTTTGATCATGACCCAGAACACCTGAATCTTTGGACAATTCCACCAGATATGAGCCATGTCTCCTCTTTGCCCGCATCCCCTCCAACACAAATCCGGGGTTCCGGGGAAGATTTGGCTCAACCTATTTGGGGTTAGGTACCAATGGAATATAATTTTATATATGTTTTCTTTGATGGTAGTACAGATCGATGTTTTGGAAGCTGCCTCCCAGATATCCTCCCAGTCTTCCTTATCAATCTCTATATTTAGATCTTCTGCCCATTTGGACATATAACTATGTTGGGAACAGCCCGCTGATCGCGCCAGGCCCAGATATATCTCCGAAATCAATCCTTTGGAATAGTACCCTTTCCTACACAGTCGTTCAAAATTTGTTAATGGTTGGAAAGCCATTTCTTTGGAGACTGTTTGCAGGTAGTGGCGGACGAATGTTTGAGGGAGCAGGAGACCTTTCTAATCTTATTAGCAGTCACCAGTTATATACTGTACATATCCCCCCAAGCGTCCCTCCAAATAAATTAGGGAAACATGCCTCTGATGAAAGCACTCCTGAGGTATATGCTATTGGCTATGCAAAGTATATTTGGGTGACAGTTTAATGTTCCTTGTGGAGCACACCTAAGATACCTGTGAGATGGTTTAGCTCACACTGCTAGAGCTGTGGCCTAGAAGAGCCATGGTCGTGGGTTCTAGTCCTGTTGGGTCTGACATGATTCCAGTCGTTAGGTTGGTGCCTTAGGTTTATTATCAACTCTATATAATGGGTATGGAAATCCTTTTAGGAAGTCATGACTCATTTAAATATACTTAGCATATCGCTCAGGTGGGCTCCTTTTTCAGCAGAGGCATGTCTCCCTAATTTATTTGGAGGGACACTTGAGGAGATATAGATACAACTAGTGACAGCTAATAGTTAGAAAGGCTGGGCGGGCGAGCGAGCGAGCGATTGATTGATCAGCTAGTGGATTCTAAAAAAAATATTACTCCAGATTGCAGTCAACGGCAAATTTTAATGAATCCGCCTGGATCATCAAGCACAAAATCTGTGTGCGGAACAAATTTCGGGAGGATTTGGGAAACGGAATTGTGACAGCTTCGCCCATCTCTAGTAATGAGGGCCCTGATCCTGAGAGCTTACACTCTAGAGGGAATAAGGGGCAATGTTGAAACAAGAGGTAAAGTTGCTGCCCAATGTGGGAGGGAGTATGTCTCAGGATGGGGTACGGTCCAGCCGCACTGCTGATCCCATTAAGCTTTGGGGGTGTTAGATAGCGTGGCGTTTGGTCCAGTCGCACAGCTGCTGCCAATAAGGTTGGGAATGCAATTCTGTATTAATCTGAAGCAATCAAAATTTGCATTGTATTGAACCAATATACATCTGTGTATTACTGATCATTGAATAGATATGTTAACGCTGCAGTTCAGGCTCCTGTTTTTTTTTCACTTCAATAATTTCAGTTGTGCAATCTCTACTTACCTAAAGAACTGCATAGCTGCCGGTCAATTCGTTCTCCGTCTATTGATCGGCAAAGTTTGGCGACATCTTTAAATATGGGGAATGTAAATAGTTGCTATAGGAACAAGCATGCTTGTTAAAATAGAATACAAGAAAATTGGTCTTTCAAAGTTGTTTTTTTTTAAACAGAAAATGCTGAAAGTATTTTTTCTTACTACAGAACTGATTTATTAAAAAAAACACACATGCAGGATATTGGCCTGGCCACAATTAAGACAAGCATGAAACGTAGGTTCTTCTTTGCTGAAAAGCAATTCTAATCAAAATATAAAGGGCTCTATGCAAACCTGGGGCATTTTATCCTGCACCTATTTATCAAAGTACTTTGCTCTGACTTTGTGATTTTGGGAGAGTCAGTAGGAGAAGTCGGGGGGGAGTTACATGGGACACAGGTTATAATGAGATGTATCACATTCTGCGTCTCTGTCCCAGCATGCACCTTGGGGAGAATCAGTAGGAGGAGTTGGGGGGAGTTACATGGGACACAGGTTATAATGAGATGTATCACATTCTGCGTCTGTCCCAGCATGCACCTTGGGGAGAGTCAGTAGGAGGAGTTGGGGGAGAGTTACATGGGGCACAGATTATAATGAGATGTATCACAGTCTGTGTCTCTGTCCCAGCATGCACCTTGGGGAGAGTCAGTAGGAGGAGTTGGGGGGGGGGGGGAGTTACATGGTGCACAGATTATAATGAGATGTATCACATTCTGCGTCTCTGTCCCAGCATGCACCTTGGGGAGTCAGTAGGAGGAGTTGGGGGGAGTTACATGGGACACAGGTTATAATGAGATGTATCACATTCTGCGTCTGTCCCAGCATGCACCTTGGGGAGAGTCAGTAGGAGGAGTTGGGGGAGAGTTACATGGGGCACAGATTATAATGAGATGTATCACAGTCTGTGTCTCTGTCCCAGCATGCACCTTGGGGAGAGTCAGTAGGAGGAGTTGGGGGGGGGGGGGAGTTACATGGGACACAGGTTATAATGAGATGTATCACATTCTGCGTCTCTGCCCCAGCTTGCACCTTGGGGAGAGTCAGTAGGAGGAGTTGGGGTGAGTTACATGGTGAACAGATTATAATGAGATGTATCACATTCTGTGTCGCTGTCCCAGCATGCACCTTGGGGAGAGTCAGTAGGGGGAGTTGGGGGGAGTTACATGGTGCACAGATTATAATGAGATGTATCACATTCTGCGTCTCTGTCCCAGCATCCACCTTGGGGAGAGTCAGTAGAAGGAGTTGGGGGGAGTTACATGGTGCACAGATTATAATGAGATGTATCACATTCTGCGTCTGCCCCAGCATGCACCTTGGGGAGAGTCAGTAGGAGGAGCTGGGGATGAGTTACATGGTGCACAGATTATAATGAGATGTATCACATTCTGCGTCTGCCCCAGCTTGCACCTTGGGGAGAGTCAGTAGGAGGAGTTGGGGGGAGTTACATGGTGCACAGATTATAATGAGATGTATCACATTCTGCGTCTGTCCCAGCATGCACCTTGGGGAGAGTCAGTAGGAGGAGTTGGGGGGGAGTTACATGGTGCACAGATTATAATGAGATGTATCACATTCTGCGTCTCTGTTCCAGTTTGCACCTTGGGGAGAGTCAGTAGGAGGAGTTGGGGGGGGGGTGGAGTTACATGGTGCACAGATTATAATGAGATGTATCACATTCTGCGTCTCTATCCCAGCATGCACCTTGGGGAGAGTCAGTAGGAGGAGTTGGGGGGGAGTTACATGGGACACAGATTATAATGCGATGTATCACATTCTGTGTCTCTGCCCTAGCATGCACCTTGGGGAGAGTCAGTAGGAGGAGCTGGGGATGAGTTACATGGTGCACAGATTATAATGAGATGTATCACATTCTGCGTCTCTGCCCCAGCTTGCACCTTGGGGAGAGTCAGTAGGAGGAGTTGGGGGGAGTTACATGGTGCACAGATTATAATGAGATGTATCACATTCTGCGTCTGCCCCAGCTTGCACCTTGGGGAGAGTCAGTAGGAGGAGTTGGGGGGAGTTACATGGTGCACAGATTATAATGAGATGTATCACATTCTGCGTCTGTCCCAGCATGCACCTTGGGGAGAGTCAGTAGGAGGAGTTGGGGGGGAGTTACATGGTGCACAGATTATAATGAGATGTATCACATTCTGCGTCTCTGTCCCAGTTTGCACCTTGGGGAGAGTCAGTAGGAGGAGTTGGGGGGGAGTTACATGGAACACAGATTATAATGCGATGTATCACATTCTGCGTCTCTGCCCCAGCTTGCACCTTGGGGAGAGTCAGTAGGAGGAGTTGGGGGGAGTTACATGGTGCCCAGATTATAATGAGATGTATCACATTCTGCGTCTGTCCCAGCATGCACCTTGGGGAGAGTCAGTAGGAGGAGTTGGGGGGGAGTTACATGGGGCACAGATTATAATGAGATGTATCACATTCTGCGCCTGCCCCAGCTTGCACCTTGGGGAGAGTCAGTAGGAGGAGTTGGGGGGAGTTACATGGTGCACAGATTATAATGAGATGTATCACATTCTGCGTCTGTCCCAGCATGCACCTTGGGGAGAGTCAGTAGGAGGAGTTGGGGGGGAGTTACATGGTGCACAGATTATAATGAGATGTATCACATTCTGCGTCTCTGTCCCAGTTTGCACCTTGGGGAGAGTCAGTAGGAGGAGTTGGGGGGGAGTTACATGGGACACAGATTATAATGCGATGTATCACATTCTGCGTCTCTGCCCCAGCTTGCACCTTGGGGAGAGTCAGTAGGAGGAGTTGGGGGGAGTTACATGGTGCCCAGATTATAATGAGATGTATCACATTCTGCGTCTCTGTCCCAGTTTGCACCTTGGGGAGAGTCAGTAGGAGGAGTTGGGGGGGGTGGAGTTACATGTTGCACAGATTATAATGAGATGTATCACATTCTGCGTCTCTGTCCCAGCATGCACCTTGGGGAGAGTCAGTAGGGGGAGTTGGGGGGAGTTACATGGTGCACAGATTATAATGCGATGTATCACATTCTGCGTCTCTGTCCCAGCATGCACCTTGGGGAGAGTCAGTAGGGGGAGTTGGGGGGAGTTACATGGTGCACAGATTATAATGAGATGTATCACATTCTGCGTCTCTGCCCCAGCATGCACCTTGGGGAGAGTCAGTAGGAGGAGCTGGGGATGAGTTACATGGTGCACAGATTATAATGAGATGTATCACATTCTGCGTCTGTCCCAGCTTGCACCTTGGGGAGAGTCAGTAGGAGGAGTTGGGGGGAGTTACATGGTGCACAGATTATAATGAGATGTATCACATTCTGCATCTCTGCCCCAGCATGCACCTTGAGGAGAGTCAGTAGGAGGAGCTGGGGATGAGTTACATGGTGCCTATTCTGGACCCAGGCTCATATGTAGCATGTTAGTAAATCCATGTAGCTTAACTCTTCCCCTTTTAAAGCACACAAAGTCCTTCAATTTTCTTCAACTTTATTGAGGGAATTAACAGAAGTATAAAAGTTAATGTATGTGGATAGTGCTAGCAGATTTCTCTTGTGGGGAGAATAACTAAGGAGAAGAAGGTGTCCTGCTATGGGAAGTGCTTCTCTGAGGGGAAGGTAAAAAGGATTCCCTTTCTGAGGAAGCAGTGGAAGAAGTGTCTACTCACTTTGGCTGCTTGTTGAAAGAGGGAGCACACTTTCCTGTCAGACAGGAACACACTAAGAGGCATAACAATATGCAGATAAAGCAGGGGGAGGGGGCTAAACCAAACTCAACTGTGAGTATTGGTGGGTTGCCAGGGCAACTGACTAGAGGCTGTGTAAAAGGGGATAACTTGTAACAACTATGTTGCAATGTACACAGCTTTGGCTGCTTCAGAGCAGGGAAATACGTGTAACTTTAGCTGGGGAGGGCTGGCAGCCTGAGAGCAGGAAAAATACAGAGAAATAAACACTCCTGTTCCAGAACAGTGCCTGGCTTTTTCCCCGTTACATACTCCAGATATCAAGTGGTGTTAGGTCTGATATTCTGCATTAGATTTAAGAAACGAATCTGTACGATACAAGCTGGAGCAGCGCATCAGCACCCACTTTCCTCTGCGTCGATGCATAAATTCCAGAGTTCTTTTGAAATGTATGATCTTTGGAAGACAAATATACATATACACATAACCCCAAAAACTCCAAGGAGGGAATCACCAAGCTCTGATAAAGGGTACTGAAGTTTCAGCCGTTGTTCGCTGTCAATCAAGCCCCAATACCACTTATCAGATCTTCGTAAATTCTGGCGAAAGAACCCAATTAATACAATATGCCTAATAGGGTGCAGAGATCCATGTTATAAGCCTTCCATCTGCACCCTGATAATATAAATCCTCCCGCAGCTTTTACATTTGGAGAAATATTTGTGTGAAATAATATTTGCAGATGCGGTGTATTTATAAAAAGCTCTGTACACATGATTATCGCTATGAAGAACTTTGTCAGCCCAAAGGAAACCACACTGCTCGCTCTTTCTTTCGTTCTTTTGTTTTAAATATTACCCCCCGGGACCCTCCCAGTGCCGGAGATTTCACACGCTTTTTTCCCCACTGGACATTAAAGGGCTGCTGGTGTCAGGCTCACTCTGGCAGCCAATGGGAATCTGCAACATCATGAAGAGATGACATTGCGCTGACACATCTGTAGTCTTTTGTTGTAAAAAACAGACATAAAAGCTGCTCATATCTTGGGGATTGCTGCTTTAACTTGGGCTTCACCCTTTCGCTCTCTAACCTCTTCTTTTGGCCTTCACCAATAGACTGCAGCCAGCGCCCACAAGGATGGCCAGTATCTACACCTGCTTTTCACACACAAAATGTTCTCTTTCTTATTTCTTCATTTCCAGCTTTCCTCCCACTGACCATCACCTCATCTCCCTTTCTCTCTCTCTCAGCTTTCCTGTTCTTCACCTCCATCTCCCCCTCGTTTCTGCAGAGACCTGCATTCCATTCATCTACCGCCTCTTGACTCCACTTTGCTCTCCTCCCTCTCTTCTGTCTGCTCCCCTACAGACTCTCACAACCTGGTCACAAAGTACAACTCTGCCCTATCCTCCTTTCTTGCCCTACATGCCCCTTTTTCTCTTTGCCGTTCTCATCCTTCTAACCCCTGTCTATGGCTAAACTGCCATACAATACCTATGGGATTACAATGGCCTTACGGGGTTGCTGGTGCGGACCCAAATATAGTAATGCCTTTCCCTATTACGTGGGGCGGGGGGGCGAGTCAGATGATACTATGCCCTGCCCAGTGTTGCCTGGAGACAGGGACGACACAGGATATATATATAAATATAGGAAGGAGAAGGCTCTAGAGAGTAGGTTCCTGGAGGACTGACAGTGGAGGAGCATCAGTGTATACAGTTTAGAAGTATATTACTGATTATAGGGGAACGAACAGTCAACGTTTGTTATGTTTAGTTAGGGACAATGCCCCTTCAGATAGGGTCCAGCGATATGGTCAAGGTGAACTCAGTGTTTCACAGAAGAAGACGATGCACTCTACAGAGGTCCCCGTGATTGCAAACAAACCAGCTCTACAGGCAGGTCCACAAGGGCCTCAGATATAGTCCTTCAGTTCAGAGTCAGAAGTGGGATGTAGATCCATTATTCAAATTGAGTCGGCCTGGGCCTGAGAAGGGGCCTCTGCTTGTAGAGCGTAACGGACGTTTTGCAGAACGGGAACAGGACAATTAGTCAGAAACCAGCCAAGTGTCCACACCTTTCCAGTGTGTTGAGAGGGCACCCGGGGACACAACAGTCAAGAGTACCAGCATCCTAAATAGAACTGTAACAATGTGTACTGTTTATGGATGAAAAGAGCCCATGTAAAAGAGGGTAAATAAAGAGTGTTGTTTGTACTACAAAATTTCTGTTTCAACTCTGCCCTCTCCCAGGCTAAACAAACCTACTTTTCATCACTAATCAACACTCACAAGTCTAACCCATGCCACCTCAACTCTGTCGTTGTCTCTCTACTCAGACCACCGTTTGTTATCTGTTTTTCTTCCTCCATTTCACTTCAGGACTTTGCTGACTATTTCATTGGATTCATGGATTCCTTTCAAAACATTCCCTGTGTATCCTCATATTCTGCACCTCCTGTTCCTAACTCTCCTCCTGCCTTCCTTGACTCTTTGTCCGCTGTCACAGACAAGGATGTGGCACTGCTGATCTCCTCTTCTCCCTCTACCACTTGCCCTCTTAACCCCATTCCCTCCCATCTCCTCAAACCTATCACTCCTATTCTAATCCCTACGCTCACATATACTGTATTTACAACTCCTCCCTCTACTCTGGTACCTTTCCCGTCTCCTTTAAGCATGCAACAGTTAGTTTCCTCAAACCAGCAAGCTTGACCCTACCTGTCTCTCTAATTATCGCCCTGTCTCCCTCCTGCCTTTTGCCTCTAAACTCCTTGAACGCCTTGTATTTTCTCACTTGCTCCATTTTCTCACCTCTTATTCTGTCCTAGATCCTCTACAATCTGGCTTCTGCACTGCTCACTCAACTGAAACAGTCCTCACCAAAATAACTAATGACCAAGGCCATTATACCCTGCTTATATTACTTGACCTTTGATACTGTGGACCACCCTTTTCTCCTTCACATTCTCCATACTCTTGGTATCCGTAACAGAGCTCTATCCCAGATGTCCTCTGACCTCTCCCACCGTACTTTCAGTGTCTTGTTTGCTAACACTTCCTCCTTCTCTGTCGAACTCTCTGTGGGCGTACCCTAGGGGTTTGTCCTGGGACCTCTTCTCTTTACACACCCTCTTCTAGGTGCCCTTATCATATCTCTTGGGTTCACCTCTATGCTGACACATACATTTATCTTTCAAACCCTGACCTTACACCTGCTGTGCAGAGCAAAGTCTCTGAATGTATCTCTGCTATATCATTCTGGATGGCCCTCCACCAACTCAAAGTTAACATCGATGACGGAGCTCCTCATACTTCCAGGTCAGGCCTGGCCCTACTGCCCCCTTCTCCATTACTGTTGGCAGAACTATCATACACCCAGTATCACAAGCACGCTGCCCAGGGATCACATGTGACTACTCCCTCACATTCTCCTCTCGCATTCACAATGTAGCTAACACCTGAGTTTTTCCCTTCGTAACATTGCAAAGACTCGCCCTTTCCTCTGTCGCTCTACTGCTAAAATTAATGCACGCTCTTATTCTCTCCTGCCTTTTGTAACCGCTATTGTAACCTTCTACAGTTCGGCCTTCCTGCCTCTGTGTCTCCCCTACAATCTATCCTAAACACTGCTACTAGAATCACTTTACCCTCTCTTAAATCTGTCTCGGCGCCTCCCCTGCTGAAATCCCTCTCCTGGCTTCCTATTAAATCCTGTATTACTTGGAAAATGAACCTCCTCTCTCTTATGGCTTTATAGTCTTCTGCCCCTCCTTACATCTCAGCCGTGATTTCTCACTATACCCTGCCCAACTTTTGCGTTCTGCTCAAGAATGTCTTCTGTCTACCCCCTTTGTATCTAAAGCCCTCTCCCACGTAACACCTCTCTCACTGACTGCCCCGCACCTCTGGAATGCCCTTCCCCTCAATATCTGACTAGCACCCTCTCTATCCACCTTTAAGATCAATCTTATAGCATACGGGTAGCTGTGTTGGCGTATACTAAACATCTCATATGCACAGACGCACTTACCAGTACACCCTCCAACTGTCTCTGAAGCGCTTATTCTCATTATGTGTTATATAATTATGTCACAAGGATTACTGCTGTGAAGCGTTATGTACAGGGATGGCGCTATATAAAGATAGGTACTAAAACAGCCTGTGTGTCGGTCTGAGCCTGTGTCTCAGGGCCATAGCTCCAACACCACGACAGCTGAAACTTTCCAGGCATACAAAGGGTACCCTAGGGGTGTGCACCTGGGGTTATTTTTTATTTTTCTTTAAACGTGTTCACTCTATGAGTCATTAACATTTCTCTGACAAGCAAGTCAGTCAGTGGGTGTTGTACATGGTAGGCAATGACATCATAGCACGTGACATCATAATGCGCATAGCCTGGTGGCAGATATGGAGAGTCGAATAGGTATAAAGTTTAGACAGAAATCAGACGAAGAAAGAGGAAGTCAGGTGACATGTGAGGAGAAAGCAAGAAAGCTGGGGAACTCATAAGGTATTAAAGGAAAGTGATGGGAGAGAGATGAGGGAGAGAGGGAGCGAGAGCTAGGGGGAGGGAAGGGGAAGGAGAGAAGGTGGGGAAAGAAAAAAGTCACAGAGGTAATACGTGTTGATACTGAAGGTTTTCATTTAAAAAAAACTCCAACCTGTCATTTTGACAGGCTTTTATGCTAAAAAAAATGTTGATTACTGCAACATGTGTGAAGTCGGATTCTTTAGCTAGTACATAATAAGAAAGGCAAGAATCACAGTAGAGAGCATCATAAAAACCTTGTTTTATTCTTGTAACAAAATATTACTTTAACACATTATCCCTGCTTGCAACATATATAAAGTACATCACTGTAATTAAAGTTCCCCTTGGGAACCATCTCTAATTACATTTACATGTAAACACATACTTACATGTTTCTAAATTCACACAATAGAATACAACATGGTATCAAGATGCCTAATACACACAGATCCCTGGAATGCCGCTGACATTGGAAATGTGGGGAATCGATTCACACCGAGATAAATCAGCGCTTCCCGTCCTGTTTAAAGTACCATGTGTAAGACTAACACACCCCACAGCTCTGCTCATCAATAGATTTCTACATAACTAAAACATACTGTATGTAAAACGTGTATTTCAACCACACTCGTCTTCCATGTAAAACCCGCAGTCCTCACTCGCATGCTGGGGGTGAAATAAAAACCCTGACAAGAGGGAGAGAAAGTGATTCCTGGGGTGGGGGCGTTGAAGAGTTGCAGGGAGTACTATTCAGATTCTTGGGGGGCCACAGTTTGAGAACCAGTGAAATAAATTAAACTTATTGATAAATACAACACTGAAGGAAATTAATGAAGGAGGTTAGATTGGAAAATAAAAAACAAGTATATAGACCAGGGGTGGGCAACTCCAGTCCTCAAGGGCCACCAACAGGTCAGGTTTTCAGGATATCCCTCCTGGTATAGAGGTTTTGGGGGCCGGTAAGTGCTCGCTCTACACCGCAAGTCATGATTTGCTTCCAGCAATGTATAAGATCCCATGGTCCACATCAGGGATGCCAGATAGGAGAACATCATCTTCATCGATGAATTCGTCACCAAGCTTCTTCCACCAGGGCCAGCGGGTGGCTTTCAGCATCGTGCCGTGACACTGTTTGGCTTTAGCTGCCACAGGAACCGATCTGCTTGTAAACATGTCGAGATCCTTTCCTGAGACCTCTGCTAAACCTGGCGCCCCTGAGAGAGAAATAAGACTTTACATTCTGCTCCTTCTCAGGGAGAAACAGTCAGGAAGCAAACAGCAAAGTCAGGCGGAGCTTTTGTAATATTGCAGGAGTCATTGTTACCACCTTGGGTGTTAATGGGAGCAGCAATGTATTGCAAGGCTTCTGGGGCAGCAAAAGGCTTACATCCTAATCCTTGCCAAAATCACACGTCCCGTAGGAAGGAAAGGTCTGTACTCTGAAGGAGCTAATTAGAAGCTGCAAACCTCACCCACATTTGTGAAGAGGCAGTGCAGTGTAAAACAGTGGGGCCGTGCGGAATAGAAGGAGATCACGTGATTATGGAGGGTGAGGTGACAACGCTCATGTGGATCATTTCATACCTGGCTTTTTTTATCGTTGTATTTTGACAGTATTCCCAGGTTCCTGTTATTTTTATACTGCACCGTGTTGTACACTCAGGGCTTGTACAATAAATACATTGTAACAAAAAGTAGCTACTCCCGTGTTCAACTGCGGTGCTGGAGCGGCCCACAATGCAATGCACACAGGCCATATTTACTAAGCAGTGCTATGCCATGAGACATGTTCCGATGCTAGAAGATCTCTTCCGGCCCATTCACTTTAATAGGCTGAAAGGTGTCTCTCGGTGCCAGGAGATGTGTCGTGGAATTGCAGCGCATAATAAACTTTGGTCCAGAGTGTTTTGCAGGCCTCTTGTGTACTGAAAGGGTTACACAATATGTGCACAAGAAACACAAAAGAAGATTTAGCGCTTTCACCCTGACACTTAAACACGGGTCTTGGGAAAGAGCTATTGGAAATCCAGATTTGAATCTGTATACAGATGACATGTTAATTAGATCATACCCATCAGCATATTAATATCGGTGTTAATCTGGGCCAGCAGTGCCTCCCGGCGCTGTTCCGCTCTCTGCTTCACTTTTCTCTTCAGCATATACTGCCCCAGCTTTTCTTGGGCTTGTAAATGTAGCTCCTTGCTCCGTTCTCCTGACATCTGCTCAGCCTACGGGGAAACCAGTAACCTTGCTTTGTGGCTGTTCATAATCACATGAGCATACATTCAATTCGGACATTGTTTTTACACCCACACACTGTTCGATTTCTAAAGCTATATTACGATCATATTACACTGGAACAAATATCATCAGATAAAGTAGGAATGGTGAATATTTTCTATATAGCTTTATTGCAATTTGAATGTGCCATGTGGAGGCACAGCTGCACCATGTACACTCATTAGTTTCTATAAACTTAATTAGTGCAATTAATCTTACATATTAACCATACAAATGAATTTAGGAAATGTAAAAATGAGCTCGTGAGAATAGCGCCATTCAATACTTTTAATTTTACCAATCATTTAGCTAGTTCCAGCCTATTAGAGATGCAGGGGACACACCACCCTCAATGCAGAGACGGTTATTTATTCTGGTTAAAGCACCAATACTGGCTTCATTTTTTTTATTGCATTTTTTATTACAGGACTGAAGCAGGGGGTCTTCAGAACGGAACTGTGTTAATTTCAGCTCCAGGGACCTCCTGCTTCCAGAGATACCGACACCCCCTACGGTCTGTATCTCTGCAGTCCGAAACTGTGTGCCTAACATAATGGTGGCGTTTAAATGTCTCGCATCACGTGGGCCAATAAGAGGCTGTGACATCATCCGGTGTGGCTTCCTATTGGCCCACGTGACCGGGACATTTTACCTGAAAAGCGATACCGGCGCCCCCTATGGACGTAAGGATCTCTGGAAATAGGGTCCCCCCAGAGCTGAAATTGACACAGTTCAGCTTCAAAGACCCCCTGCTTCAATCCTGTAATAAAAAATAAATACAAAATAACAAAAAAGAAACGCTCGTATTGCTGCTGTAATAGCAAACTCACTGGGTTTCGCTGAATGTGACTGTCCACTCTCTGCTGCAGCTGCAGCCGTTGTTCATCGGTCAGGTCTTGTTTTTTTTCCCACGGAGATAAAGCGTCTCGGATTCTTCTGCGTTTCTTTAAAAACCGCAGAGCCTACGTTAGTAAAGACAGTAAACAGGTAATTTCAGGAAACTGGCATACATTTAACCCATTGTATAATCCACCCTAATTAGTTCACTAGGAAGAACCACACCTTTAATGTCTGTTGAGCAAAGGGATGTCTAGATTTGTGATCTGGGCGAGATTTATACTTGTAGATGAGGGGGGCTCAAGTCCAGCCTCCCCCCTTACACCTCCCCCCCCCCCCAGACTGAGCTTCTGATAGAGCCACCTGTGCTGAAGCTGGTATATCCTGAAAACCTGACCTGTTGGGGGAGCTTGAGCCCCCGTGGTCTACAGCATAAGACTGATCAGGAAAGAGACAAGGACATTAATGTGTGCAGCTTGAAGCAGTGTTTCTCAGCCCTTATTTCCTCAGGGCTCCCCCTATTATTACCATTAAGGGGTGCCACGTTATTTGATCAATTGTCACATTTATTTAAGTACCAATAAAATGGAAAATAAGTATTGAATTACAATATAATGCCACACTTCTAATTCATGTTATTGTGATGACGGTTTGTAAATACATTAGCAAACGTCATTGTAAAATTCAGGTTTTCGGTTATGTTAAATGTGACATTGCATTTGCTCAGTGGTTCCCAAAAAGAGCTTGCTGGGGTTCTGTGTGTTGTTTAAATGTGACATTGCACCCTGGCTGAGGAACACTGGCTTAGAGCAGAGGCGCTCAACTATAGTCCTCTACCTCCATCAACAGGTCAGGTTTTCAGGATAGCCCAGTTCAGCACAGGTGGCTCAGAGGCTCAGTCGAAGAAGGGACTGATTTAGCCACCGCTGCTGAAGCAGGGATATCCTTAAAACCTGACCTGTTGGTGGCCCTTGAGGACTAGAGTTGGCCACCCTTGGCATAGTAGTACTGTCAAAATGTGGGCAAAGCAAAGTGTTTTTCATGCATGTTTTGCATTGGAAGACGTACTGCTCTCTGAATGGTGACAGCGGCCTTGTACTGTCTCAGAAGGATTTTCCGCTGATGAAATTTCCTCCTCGCCTTGTGTCCCCGCCACTGCTTCTGAATTACTAGCACAGACTTCTCTTGTGTTTCCTGAATATGTTTGTCCATTTGCCCTACAGAAAACAAAGTCTATTTTGAAGTTTTCCCATACACACCTTTCCAGGAAGCCACCCTGCAAAGCACCAGGACATACACATAATGTATGTCATTCAATGCATATATTTTAGCATCCCATCTGAGTTTCATGTACTTCTCTAAATGGCCTCACCTCCTCACCTTTGACTTGTTCTGTAAACATGTATGACCTCCAGCAAGATTGCAATGGGGGTAGTGACATAAAGAGGTGATGCAGAGACTTTATAGAAGTGAAAAGACAAAACGTATACTAGCTCCCTGCCCTCGCAGCAACGGTATGACCACAACAAGCAGTCTTAATACAGTACTGTTACTATGAGACGTGTAACAGGTGGGATATACCTGCGTGGACGAGCTCCAGTAGAGTGAGCTGCTTTTCACGGAACAGCCTCATTGCTCTCAGTCTTTGCAGCTGCAGTTGATGCCGTAGGTTTTCTTCCTCTTTCTGTCTCGTTAGGTGGATCATTTCATGTTCCCGTTTAGCCCTAAAAGGAAAAAAAAAGCAGAGATCTCCTATACCTCTGATGTTTACTTTGCGATACCGTTAAGTCTTTAAAACTCTTAGTAACATGTTCTCTCCATTATAGAAGGATCAAAGCGTGGCCCGAGTTGATCCATTAAATCACAAAAGCATGCTTCATTTATTTAACCCCTTCAGGGCATTTTCACACATTTCCCAAAGTTTAGTCCATGGGACAATAAGAAATTCCATATCTTCAGTGTAGGCGGCTGCTGAATGGAGGTTATCGTGACGAGGTTGGCGGCTTGAATCATGTTTTGGTCAAAAGATGCAACCACATGTCTCCTTTGTTACACAGACTTAGGTTCTAAATGTAAACGTCACTAGTATATTTTAGCCCAATTGGTAGGAGCGCAGAAATAGATTTTTTGTTTTCTAGTCGATCCATCAGTCTGATTGAAATATGACCTCACTACATTATAAAACACAAGAACAATTATCATTTTCTAATATTTAATTATATTTATATCTACGGTCTCAAAGGGGCAGGAACCCCTTCTCCTTTCTCCCTGGTGCTCACATTATCGCACAATCTGTATTTACGCTAATTCTATGTACATGTTTTGTGCTATAAAACATTATTATAAAAATACATTTCCATGTAATTGTCTCTTAGTAATGAAATGCTTCTACCTAAAACTTCTCTGTAAAGAAGTCACGGCCCCTGGAAGCTTCTTCACTCTCTTTCTCATAAGAAATCCCCTCCACACGGCCTGAATTAGACATGCTGCGTTGTGTAGTCTCTGGAATGGAGAATGCCATATTTGTTACTTGTGCAAAGTTATCTTCATAGAAAAAAGGGCAATGTGCAGTAATGCAGTGAGGCACGCTCCGGAACTGAAAGCTTCCTAATTATAGAGTATGTTTTCAGTAATGTACTGAAAAGGGGGTTTCCCAGGCAGTGGCGGCCGTCAGTATTCTTGGTAGCACTAATAAACCTATCCCTTTTTTACTTTTTCCGTTCTAAAACTACCAATTCATTTTTGTAAAGAAAAGGAACATCTATCTGTATGTATGTATGTATCTATATCTATATTTTTGAAACCGTTGTATGTCCCTGTGTCTAGAGGCAATCTGATTGGTCTGTCACTCAGCCTGTGGCCAATCAAATTGCTCCGTGGCCGCCCCTCTAATTGGCTTGCTTCTGTGGCCTCGACCGGCCCTCCTCCTCCTCGCACCGCCGCCCGGCCACTCTCTTCTTCTCCCTCTCCCTCCTGTTCTGTCTCCTGCTGAGTCCCCCTGTCCCCGGGTATCACCCCCCCCCACTGCCCCCTGTGTCGGTCCCCCCTCCCTTTCCCCAGTGCCCCCCTGTCACCTGCGTGTTCCGAGCCGTCCAGCGGCCTGGCGGTGCGCGACGCGCGGCTGCTCCCGCTCCTTGGGCGGCTCACTGTCCTCCCGACGCCGGCTCGCGCATGCTCCGGGGCGCCAAGCGCCCGGCGGACAGCGCTGCATGCTCTGCCCCCCACGCCCGGGACCGCAGCTACTCCCGCTTCTCGGGCGGCTCACCGTCCTCCCGACGCCGGCTCGCGCACGCTCCGGCTCGCACGGCGGCCTGCGCCGCCCCCCACGCCCGGGACCGACCTGGAGGAGCACCCGGATTGGAGAGAAGCGCCTTCTGGACCGGTGGGAGCTCGGAGAATGGATGGAGGGGACTGGTGTCCCCTGGTGGGGGGGCGAGGCTGCGGCATCCTCACTGCAGTTGTTTTTGGTGCCCGAGGACATGTGTCTCACAGTGTGTGTGGGTGCGTGTCTCACAGTGTGTGTATGTGTGTCACTGTGGGTGTGTGTGTCTGTCACTGTGTGTCACAGTATGTGTGTGTGTGTGCGTGTCTCACAGTGTGTGTATGTGTGTCACTGTGTGTGTGTGTGTGTCTGTCACTGTGTGTCACAGTATGTGTGTGTGTGTGTCAGTATGTGTGTGTGTGTGCGTGTCACAGTATGTGTGTGTGTGTGCGTGTCACTGTGTGTGTGTGTGTCACTGTGTGTGTGTGTGTGTGTGTGTGTGTGTCACTGTGTGCGTGTCACAGTATGTGTGTGTGTCACAGTATGTGTGTGTGTGTCACAGTATGTGTGTCACAGTATGTGTGTGTGTGTCACAGTATGTGTGTCACAGTATGTGTGTGTGTGTGTGACAGTATGTGTGTGTGTGACAGTATGTGTGTGTGTGACAGTATGTGTGTGTGTGTGTGTGTGACAGTATGTGTGTGTGTGACAGTATGTGTGTGTCACTGTGTGTGTGTGTGTGTGTCTGTCACTGTGTGTGTGTGTCACAGTATGTGTGTATGTGTGTGTGTGTGTGTGTGTGTGTGTGTGCGCCACAGTATGTGTGTGCGCCACAGTATGTGTGTGTGTGTGTGTCACAGTATGTGTGTGTGTCACAGTATGTGTGTGTGTCACAGTCTCACTGTGTGTGTATGTGTCTCACTGTGTGTGTGTGTGTGTGTGTGTGCGTGCGTCTCATTGTGTGTGCGCGTGTATGTGTGTCACTGTGTGTGTGTGTATGTCTGTCACTGTGTGTGTGTCTGTCACTGTGTGTGTGTGTCTGTCACTGTGTGTGTGTGTGTGTGTGTGTCAGTATGTGTGTGTGTCACAGTATGTGTGTGTCACAGTATGTGTGTGTGTGTGTCACAGTATGTGTGCCACAGTATGTGTGTGTGTGTGTCACAGTATGTGTGTGTGTGTCACAGTATGTGTGTGTCACAGTATGTGTGTGTGTCACAGTCTGTGTGTGTATGTGTCTCACTGTGTGTGTGTGCGTGTGTCTCATTGTGTGTGCGTGTGTCTCATTGTGTGTGTGCGTGTGTCTCACTGTGTGTGTGTGCGTCTCACTGTGTGCGTGTCTCACTGTGTGTGTGCGTGTGTGTCTCGCTGTGTGTGTGAGTGTGTGTCTCACTGTGTGTGTGCGTGTGTGTCTCGCTGTGTGTGTGCTTGTGTGTGTCTCACTGTGTGCTGCGCATGGGGGGGAACAGAGCTGCTCGGGGGGGGGGGGGGGTAAGGGGGAAAGGTGACCGGACCGACGCAGGGGGGGGGCACGGCCGGAGCTGTGTAGGGGGGACACACACGCCCAGCGCTGCGCAGGGGGGGGAGGAATGGCCGGCGCTGCACAGGGGGGGGGGGAGGACTGGAGCTGCGCAGGGAGGGGGGGAGGCGGAGAGGGACGTGGAGACCCGGTATTGCCCGTGAGTTAAATTTCCTGCTCAATATTTATTCATTTTAATACCACGTTGAGTAGTGTTTACATGCAGTGATAAGAAAACGCTTGTTTCTGTTATTTTTCATTTTGTCACTTTTAATGCATTGCAGGGGTCACATTTTAGAATCCCCCTCTTTGTGATCTCAATACAATATGTTTTTTTTTTAACTCAATTTTTTTATTGGGTACAATCATGTCAAACAGTACATACAAGGGTGTCATGATCCCATGACAGTGGTGCTTTCAACAATCTGACAGGGACCCAATAACTTTTTCCATTTTCTTGGGAGTGGTGATTGGATGGGAGGGGGAGGGGAGGAGGGGGAGGGGGGAAGACACACATGGGAGGGGGGGGAAGGGGGGGGAACCTAGGAGAGAGAGGGGGGGGGGGGTGGGTGGCGCGCTCCTACCTCCGCGACTGCCTATGGGTATATTTATTTTGTTAGCCACGGGTCCCAGGTGTTTAGAAATTGGGGTATTTTCTTTTGGAGCAGGGCGGTCAGTTTCTCCATTGACATAACTTCGTTAATTCTGCTAGTGACAGTGGTTCTAGAGGGGGCTTTAGTCTGCTTCCAAGCGGCAGCGATGGAACACCTGGCTGCCGTCAGTATGGCCGTTATAAGTCTGGACATCGGTGGATGGAGATCATCAACAGGTTTGTTCAGCACCAGGGTCACCGGGTCTAAGGGTAGGGTTAGTCCCGTGACCTCTCGTATGAGCCTCTGGATCATGGCCCAAAATTTCTGAATCTCCGGACATGACCACCAAATGTGGGCCATGTCCCCCTTTTGACCACATCCCCTCCAGCACAGATCAACTGCGCCTGGGTAGATCTGGCTCAGCCTAGCGGGGGTCAGGTACCATTGGAATAGAATTTTGTATATATTTTCTTTTGTTGTTGTGCAAATTGAGGTTTTAGAGGCTTGCTCCCAGATCTCCTCCCAGTCCTCCGGATCTATTGAGAGGCCCAATTCCTCGGACCATCGTTGCATATATCTATGGTTGGGTGGGCCAGACTGGGGTACTAATCCTTTATATATTTGAGAGATCAGGCCTTTTTGATAGGTTGTTTTGGCGCAGAGGGTTTCAAATCTGGTTAATTTAGGAAATTTGGAAGTTGGTGAGAGGGATAGGAGAAAGTGTCTCACTTGCAGATATTTAAATAGGTGGAGGCCCTGTATCTCGTATTTATCCCTAATCACCTGATAAGTAGCGATCTCATCTTTCCGCAGCAGATCGGCCACCATCCTAATGTTGTGACCCTGAAATTGGTCAAATTGACTTGGAGAACACCCTGGAGGGAATTTGGGGTTTCCAAAGATGGGGGTGAGCTGTGAGGGGGATGCTACCAGACCGTACTTCCCTCTACATTTAAGCCATACCTCCCACGTGCATCTCATTGCTCCCAGGGCAAACCTTGGTGGTTTATCCCCTCTGCTGCCAGTGGGCCACATTGCCATTTGGAAGGAGAGGGGGTAGGCGTAGTGAGACTCTATCTCTAACCAAGAAGCTAGGGCCGGGTCGCAATTCCAAACTACAGCCTGCTTCAGCTGTGCTGCGATGTAGTATTTTGCAATGTCGGGGACCCCCACACCTCCTCTTTCTCTAGACGAGAGCATCACTGACCGAGGGACTCTGGGCTTTTTGTCATTCCAAATAAATTGGAGAATTAGAGACTGCATGTTTTTAAGCGCTGTTTGTGGGACCGGGATTGGAAGGGTTTGGAAGTTATATAACAGTCTTGGGAGAACGTTCATTTTTACTGCCGTGATTCTCCCAAACCACGATATTTGGTGTTTTTTCCAGATCTCTAGGTCTTTTTTGATCTGGTTAAATAGAGGTGGGTAGTTATATTGGTATAGGGAGCTGTAGGAATTGGAGATTTTAACACCTAAGTATTTAATGTGGGTGGAGCTCCATCGATATTTATAGTTGGCTTGTATAAGGGTCCAGTCCTGGGGGGGGAGGGATAAATTTAGGGCCTCAGACTTGTCCATGTTTACTTTGTAGTCAGATACTTGGCCAAATTGAGTTAGGTGTCGTTGAAGGTTGGGGAGGGAGGTATGGGGGTTCGCGAGGGTCAAGATCACATCGTCTGCAAACAGCGAAATTTTGTGTTCTCTATCTCCAATTTGGATACCTTTTATGTTGGGTTCGTCCCTGATCTTGGCTGCTAGGGGCTCTATAGTTAAGGCGAATAATAGAGGGGAGAGTGGGCAGCCCTGTCTAGTCCCATTTCTGATCTTTATTGGGTCCGAGAACCCACCTGCCAATTTGACATATGCTGTTGGGTTATGGTAAAGAGCTCTCACTCCTTCCAGGAAAGGTCCTGAGAATCCAAACCTCAGCATGGTCTGGTCTAGGAAGGACCACTTGATCCTGTCGAACGCTTTTTCAGCGTCGAGGCTTAGAATCATTGCTCTGGTCCCAGTGAGATGCACGTGGTCTATTATATCCACTATTTTACGTGTGTTGTCGGAGGCCTGTCTTCCGGACACAAAACCTACTTGATCTACATGTATGAGTCTAGGGAGAATTGGGTTTAGCCTGTTTGCCAGGATCTTACTGTAGATTTTGAGATCGGTATTCAGCAGGGATATAGGCCTATAAACAATATGTTTTTTTAGGTAATTTTTTTCCCCTGCCACTCCCAGAAGACCATCGTCGAAACACGTTGGAGTGGGAGTTTGGTTGGGGGACCCCTCTCTTCTCACCAGTTACCAGGGACAGCGTTTCTACATCTATTGGCTTATTTTAATGGTTATATATCAGGACTTTGTTCTATCATTGACTCTGCACCATATCTGGATTTACCAATTTGTGTGGGTGTCACAACTCTTATATTGCCACAGTGTCTATTTTGTGCTTATCTAGTCATTTCTGTTACTATTAGCTTTCATCATTTAGCTTCTAGTATTTCCAGTATATTTATACTGTGTTTCCTGTGTGCTTGTAGCAGTTTGTATCGTGTGTCTTCATGTTTTGTCCCCTACTGCAGTTCTTATGTAGTTGTTTGGCTGTCAGTTTAAGGGGTGGTCATTATATTACTGTACCTACATGCTGCTACCATATATTTTTTGCACACTATTTCAGTCACTTTGTAACTATCAGCTATCACTTTTAACTGTTAGTATTTAGCACATTTATACTGTGGCTATTGTGTGTTACAGCTGTCCACACTCACACTTGTGCATGTTTTGCCCCCTATTTTAGCACTTTTTGCAGACTACACACTGCTACTTAATAGGGAGGCCGCTCCGTCTCAGTAAGGTCATAGCTATTTATTGTGGTATGCCTCAGTGTTGACTACATGGTACTTTTGGGTATTTCAGAAGCTTGTTTGGGGTCCCCCTCTATTTTATCTTTTCTCCCTTGTTTTTATACAATTAATAAATTTGTTATACTTTCTGGTACACCCCTGTGCTACAGGTCGGCAACCCTGCCTTTCACCATTATCACCTAGCATACATCACCTAGCTTCCACTGCGGCAAGGGATTCTGGGAAATGACATGCAAATGAGCACACTGTGTCACCTTTTGCCTGAAATCCATTTTTGCATGGAACCCTTATAAGCTAATGCTCGCTGTTCATACAGCTTTTAAGCACAGTATGGGATTAGATGCAAAGCCAATAAAACCACTCACAGACATGTTTCAACCTTAATGGGTCTCATTAGTGTGAGGCTGGTTGTACTGGCTGCAATTTTCAAGGCTGGGTAGGTTTACCATACTTTAAGTTATGTTTTTTTGTCGCCTTTTTCACCCACCATAACTTATATACAGTATGGTATATATATATATATATATATATATACAGTGCTTGACAAATCACCCAAAAATCTACTCGCCGAACCAAAAAATCTACTCGCCACCTAGTCCCGCCCCCAACCCCGCCCCCAACCCCGCCTCTAGTCCCGCCCCCAGCCACGCATTTTAAAAAAAGCCATAAATTGAATAAATTCCTAGTAAGAACATTCGTTTTTGATATTAGTTTATTTATTGTATTACATTATACTACAATTAGTCCTTGGTGTGTGTGTGTGTGTGTGTGTGTGTGTGTGTGTGTGTGTGTGTGTGTGTGTGTGTGTGTGTGTGTGTGTGTGTGTGTGTGTGTGTGTGTGTGTGTGTGTGTGTGTATAAATGTCAAATCTAGAAAAAAAAAGCCAGATGTGGATGACTAGTTTCCTGCACCCCTTAACTAGTGTCTGGATGCCCCCGCTTCACAATATTTAAAGCAGCAATCCCGTCTGGGATCTTACCTGATCCGCAGACCCTCAAAGTCCAGGTACCCTCATTCCCGCAATGTTATACATTGGAGGGGAGGTGTTCGTTACCTGTCTTCTGGGTTAGGGGGGGTTCGATGTCTTCCGTGTGAAGCTTGAGTCAGATCTGGAAGTAAGCAGTATAGGTTATTTCAGTGTAGTATAGGGCAGTTAAGATATCCAGATCCATAGTGTGAGAGTGTGTGGGGGAGAGAGCGAGAGTGTGTGGGGGAGAGAGAGAGAGTGTGGGAGAGAGTGAAAGTGAGAGAGAGAGAGAGTGGGAGAGAGAGAGAGTGGGAGAGAGAGAGAGTGGGAGAGAGAGAGAGTGGGAGAGAGAGAGAGTGGGAGAGAGAGTGGGAGAGAGTGGGAGAGAGAGGGAGTGGGAGAGAGAGGGAGTGGGAGAGAGAGAGAGAGAGAGTGGGAGAGAGAGAGAGTGGGAGAGAGAGAGAGTGGGAGAGAGAGGGAGTGGGAGAGAGTGGGAGAGAGAGAGAGTGGGAGAGAGAGAGAGTGGGAGAGAGAGAGAGTGGGAGAGAGAGTGACAGAGAGAGAGAGTGACAGAGAGAGAGAGAGAGAGTGACAGAGAGAGAGAGAGTGACAGAGAGAGAGAGAGTGACAGAGAGAGAGAGTGACAGAGAGAGAGAGTGACAGAGAGAGAGAGTGGGAGAGACAGAGAGAGAGAGTGGGAGAGACAGAGAGAGAGAGTGGGAGAGACAGAGAGTGGGAGAGACAGAGAGAGAGAGTGGGAGAGACAGAGAGAGAGAGTGGGAGAGACAGAGAGAGAGAGAGTGGGAGAGAGACAGAGAGAGAGACAGAGAGAGACAGATAAAGAGACGTCAAGGCGCCGTGACGTTGACGCTGCTCCGCGCTGATTGGATGTTTTCAGCCGACAGTGCTCTGAAAAACAGCTTGGCTGTCGGCTGAAAACTCCAGCGCCTCAGCACGCCTGCGGACGCTCGCGTGAGCCCCCTCTAAAGGCATCCTCATTGAGTATGCAGGGGCTCAGCGCGGAGCGTCCGCAAGGCTCAGCGCGGCCTGTCCTTCTATGGACTCGGCCAGAGAGACAGATAGAGAGAGACAGATAGAGAGAGACAGATAGAGAGAGACAGACAGAGAGAGACAGACAGAGAGAGACAGACAGAGAGAGACAGACAGAGAGAGACACACAGAGAGAGACACACAGAGAGAGACACACAGAGAGAGACAGACAGAGAGAGACACACACAGAAAAAGAGAGAGACACACACAGAGAGAGAGAGACACACACAGAAAAAGAGAGACACACACAGAAAAAGAGAGACACACACAGAAAAAGAGAGACACACACAGAAAAAGAGAGACACACAGAAAAAGAGAGACACACACAGAAAAAGAGAGACACACACAGAAAAAGAGAGACACACACAGAAAAAGAGAGACACACACAGAAAAAGAGAGACACACACAGAAAAAGAGAGACACACAGAAAAAGAGAGACACAGAACACACACAGAGAGAATGAGAGACAAAGACAGAGAGAGGGCGAGGGCGACAGGGAGAAGGCGAGGGCGACATAGGGAGAGGGTGACACTCACAGACACACACTCACTCTCACAGACACGCAGAGACACACTCACGCAGACACTCACGCAGAGACACACTCACGCAGAAGACTCAGACACACACTCAGAGACACTCACTCACACACACACACACACACAGACACACACACACAGACACACACACACAGACACACACACACAGACACACACACACAGACACACACACACAGACACACACACACAGACACACACACACAGATAGGCACACAGACAGGCACACACACAGACACACAGACAGACAGACACACAGGCACACTGACAGACACACAGGCACACTCACAGACACACAGACACACAGACACACTCACAGACACACAGGCACACTCACAGACACACAGGCACACTCACAGACACACAGGCACACTCACAGACACACAGGCACACAGGCACACTCACAGACACACAGGCACACTCACAGACACACAGGCACACTCACAGACACACAGGCACACTCACAGACACACAGGCACACTGACAGACACACAGGCACACTGACAGACACACAGGCACACTCACAGACACATAGGCACACTGACAGACACACAGGCACACTCACAGACACACAGGCACACTCACAGACACACAGGCACACTCACAGACACACAGACACACAGGCACACTCACAGACACACAGGCACACAGGCACACTCACAGACACACAGGCACACTGACAGACACACACACACACACACAGGCACACTGACAGGCACACTCACAGACACACAGGCACACTCACAGACACACAGGCACACTCACAGACACACAGGCACACTCACAGACACACAGGCACACTCACAGACACACAGGCACACTCACAGACACACAGGCACACAGGCACACTCACAGGCACACTGACAGACACACAGGCACACGACAGACACACAGGCACACTCACAGACACACTCACAGACACACAGGCACACTGACAGACACACACACACACACAGGCACACTGACAGGCACACTCACAGACACACAGGCACACTCACAGACACACAGGCACACTGACAGACACACAGGCACACAGGCACACTCACAGACACTCAGTCTGTCACTCACACACTCACCGGGTCACACGTGGCAGCAGTGGGGTCTCCGCACGGCAGTGGGCCCTCTCCAAGACATGGGACACACAGCGCAGCGTGGGCCTCAGCAGCAGCAGGTCCCAGCAGCAGCAGCAGCAGCAGCAGCAGCAGGTCCCAGCAGCAGCAGCAGCAGCAGGTCCCAGCAGGAGCAGCAGCAGGTCCCAGCAGCAGCAGCAGCAGCAGGTCCCAGCAGGAGCAGGAGCAGGTCCCAGCAGCAGCAGCAGCAGGTCCCAGCAGGAGCAGGAGCAGGTCCCAGCAGGACCCCTCCGTCCCACGTGGGGAGCGGAGGGTGCGGGGGGGCTGGATCGCGCGCTTGTTTTGGGCTTCCCCCTCCGTCCCACGTGGGGAGCGGAGGGGGGAGGGTGTGGGGGCTGGATCGCACGCGGCGCTTGTTTTGGGGTTCCCCCTCCGTCCCACGTGGGGAGCGGAGGGGGGAGGGTGTGGGGGCTGGATCGCACGCGGCGCTTGTTTTGGGGTTCCCCCTCCGTCCCACGTGGGGAGCGGAGGGGGGGGGGCTGGGTTGCGCGCGGGGCTTGGTTTGGGCTCCCCCTCCGTCCCACGTGGGGAGCGGAGGGGGGGGGGGGCTGGGTTGCGCGCGGGGCTTGGTTTGGGCTTCCCCCTCCGTCCCACGTGGGGGGGGGGGAGGGATGCGGGGGATTCTGGGTTGCTGGGGGGAACAGGCAGCGCAAATGGCAGGACACTCTGCTTGCCCTGTGCACGCGCGCCGGGACCACAGGATTTGCCGCCATTTTTTTAAACTTTTTTTTTAACCCAATCAGGGAGGGGGATTATTTATTTATTTATTTAAAAAAAAAAAAAAATTGGCACGAGCAGGGGAATTCATTGAGCTGCAGCACGGGTCGCCAGCTGCCTAAATCCACTCGCAACGGGCGACAGGTTAACATTATTTGTCGAGCACTGTATATATATATATACACATACATACGAATGGCAATCTGCAGGAGCTGTTCATGAAAAAAACAAGACAACTAACCCCGCGATCCCGATTGTACAGGTACTGTAGCTGGCTTTGTGTTGTATAAACTCCTTAAATACCGATTACCCTGCAAGCGGAGGGTTATGGGAGCTGCAAAGTCGCCCTCAGGAGAGAGAGGAAAGGACTGAGGGAAGGGTTCCATGAGGAGTTTTATTTGGCTACATTTTTAATTTAAACTTAAAATGAAACATGATTAGGAACGGGTATATGCATTCTTGATGTATAAAAAATGATGTATAAAATGGTTGTTCCCCCCCCCCCCTTTTTTCACTTATGTTTCCCTTCCCCCTTCCCATTTTATTGCTGAAAATCTTAATAAAATATAAGTAATAAATACTGATTACCTGCATTTCCGTTTGTTGGTAGGAACTAGAGCACAACAGGTCAAGAAGTCGACCTAGTTCCCGTCCAAACCCTTTCCCAGTCCACTGTTTGCTTAGCAGAGCCCTTAGCCCTGCACAGAAACACAGAAACCACGCTATGAAAACCTGGCATCCTGGGATTCCAATAATTACGTTGTCTGATCGCGCCAAAACATGCCACGCCATCATTTCTATGTGCTTACCGCCACTTGGAGACTACAGTAGCTGCACTTTTTCAGAGATACACTAGCAATGCAGCAAATACACAGCAGGAAGGTACAGAAATATTTTTACAACATGAATCCAACTTTATTAATTTTTTATGGGGCAAGATCCCAAACATAAACAGCTGCTTTTACCAAATGTGCTGCAGAAAATGGCCTAAAACACACACACACACAAAAAGAAAATATCCGTATTTTGTTTGCAAACTCCCTTTTCCTTGGCATACCTTTATATCGAGCCCCTAGTAACTGCACGATGTCTGGGTTGGATTCTGCCATTAGGAGTACTGATCTGGTAGCAGCATTCCCAGTGACTGGATTGGTTGAAGCTGAAAGCTTGTATACAAGTTCGTCCAATATAGCGTGCAGGGCTTTCTCTTCTACCTGACACAGCACCGTGCTGGCAAGAACAGAGAGTGGGAAAAAGGTTTAGCAGTCATGCTTTGGAGTCTAAGTGTTTCCCATAATAATATGTCTATTGTCTTATTCCCGGGAGCTCGCTCAGAAGAGCAGGCCCTCCTACTTTTTTTTGTTAGCCTTATTTTTATTACAGGTTGGTGTCCTCTTGACCAAAACACCACTATTTTCAGCTCCAAAGACCCGATAATCTCCGGTGAAGTTACTGGGTTTAAATCTCCCTCAGGGGAAACAAAATGGCTGCCAAATCTTGGGCCAATAGGAAGCTGCAACATCATTATTTTTGTGGCTTCCTATTGGACGGCCATTTAAATCCCCTTTAAAAACCAGGAAACAAATTTGCTCCCTTCTTATCCCCGTATGTTCAGCAAGTATTCAACTCTTACATGTCAGGATCTAATATTCACCCAAACATGCTCCAAGCTAATATCTCATTGATTCACAAAGAGGGTAAAGATCCAACCAGTTGCATAAATTATCGCCCAATATCTTTCATTAATGTAGACCTAAAAATATTTGCCAAAATCCTGACAACCAGACTAAATGAATAGCTCCCTCGGCTGGTCTTCCCAGATCAGGTTTGTTTTGTCCCGGGGAGACAGGCCGCTGACAATAAAAGACGGGCAATCAACCTTATAAATCCCAACACCCCGCCATGCTCTTAGCGCTAGACGCAGAGAAGGCTTTTGATCGACTGGAACTTTATGTTATCAACCCTCCGGGAGTTTGGGTTTCACGGAGAGTTCCTCAGAGCTATCGAAGCTTAATAAAGGGAGGAACACGTCAGGGATGCCCGCTGTCGTCCGTGTGCTCTTCGCCCTGTCCCTGGAACTGTTAGCTGCTCACATAAAAAACAACCCCGAGCAGTCTGACCCAGAACTTCCAGTGTCTGCTGCTATACAGCCTTGTACTGCTCCTGCTGACTCAAGGGGGTAGGGGGGCTGGGAGAAATGTGAGGGGGGTTGGGAGAGATGTGAGGGGAGCTGGGAGAGATGTGAGTGGGGCTGGGAGAGATGTGAAGGGGGCTGGGAGAGATGTGAGGGGGGCTGGGAGAGATGTGAGGGGATCTGGGAGAGATGTGAGGGGATCTGGGAGAGATGTGAGGGGATCTGGGAGAGATGCGAAGGGGGCTGGGAGAGATGTGAGGGGGGCTGGGAGAGATGTGAGGGGCTGGGAGACATGTGAGATGTGAGGGGGTCTAGGAGAGATGTATGGGGGTCTGGGAGAGATGTCTAGGGGTCTGGGAGAGATGTGAGGGGGGTTGGGAGAGATGTGAGGGGAGCTGGGAGAGATGTGAGTGGGGCTGGGAGAGATGTGAAAGGGGCTGGGAGAGATGTGAAGGGGGCTGGGAGAGATGTGAGGGGGGCTGGGAGAGATGTGAGGGGATCTGGGAGAGATGTGAGGGGATCTGGGAGAGATGTGAGGGGATCTGGGAGAGATGTGAAGGGGGCTGGGAGAGATGTGAGGGGGGCTGGGAGAGATGTGAGGGGGGCTGGGAGACATGTGAGATGTGAGGGGGTCTGGGAGAGATGTATGGGGGTCTGGGAGAGATGTGTGGGGGTCTGGGAGAGATGTGAGGGGATCTGGGAGAGATGTGAGGGGGGCTGGGTGAGATGTGAGGGGGCTAGGAGAGATGTGAGGGGGGCTGGGAGAGATGTGAGGGGGGCTGGGTGAGATGTGAGGGGGGCTAGGAGAGATGTGAGGGGGGCTAGGAGAGATGTGAGGGGGGCTAGGAGAGATGTGAGGGGGGCTGGGAGAGATGTGAGTGGGGCTGGGAGAGATGTGAGGGGAGCTGGGAGAGATGTGAGGGGAGCTGGGAGAGATGTGAGGGGGGCTGGGAGAGATGTGAGGGGGTCTGGGAGAGATGTGAGGGGGGCTGGGAGAGATGTGAGGGGGGCTAGGAGAGATGTGAGGGGGGCTGTGAGAGATGTGAGGGGGGCTGGGAGAGATGTGAGGGGAGCTGGGAGAGATGTGAGGGCGGCTGGGAGAGATGTGAGGGGGGCTGGGAGAGATGTGAGGGCGGCTGGGAGAGATGTGAGGGCGGCTGGGAGAGATGTGAGGGGGGCTGGGAGAGATGTGAGGGCGGCTGGGAGTGATGTGTGAGGGGGGCTGGGAGAGATGTGAGGGGTCTGGGAGAGATGTGAGGGGAGCTGGGAGAGATGTGAGGGGGTCTGGGAGAGATGTGTGGGGCTGGGAGAGATGTGAGGGGTCTGGGAGAGATGTGAGGGGGTCTGGGAGAGATATGAGAGGGCTGGGTGAGCTGTGAGGGGGTCTGGGAGAGATGAGAGGGGGCTGGGAGAGATGTGAGGGGTCTGGGAGAGATGAGAGGGCGGCTGAGAGAGATGTGAGGGCGGCTGGGAGAGATGTGAGGGGGTCTGGGAGAGATGTGAGGGGGGCTGGGAGAGATATGAGAGGGCTGGGTGAGCTGTGAGGGGGGCTGGGAGAGATGTGAGGGGGGCTGGGAGAGATGTGAGGGGAGCTGGGAGAGATGTGAGGGGGTCTGGGAGAGATGTGTGGGGCTGGGAGAGATGTGAGGGGTCTGGGAGAGATGTGAGGGGGTCTGGGAGAGATATGAGAGGGCTGGGTGAGCTGTGAGGGGGTCTGGGAGAGATGAGAGGGGGCTGGGAGAGATGTGAGGGGTCTGGGAGAGATGAGAGGGCGGCTGGGAGAGATGTGAGGGCGGCTGGGAGAGATGTGAGGGGGTCTGGGAGAGATGTGAGGGGGGCTGGGAGAGATATGAGAGGGCTGGGTGAGCTGTGAGGGGGGCTGAGAGAGATGTGAGGGGGGCTGGGAGAGATGTGAGGGGGGCTGGGAGAGATGTGAGGGGTCTGGGAGAGATGTGAGGGGGGCTGGGAGAGATGTGAGTGGGGCTGGGAGAGATGTGAGGGGAGCTGGGAGAGATGTGAGGGGAGCTGGGAGAGATGTGAGGGGGGCTGGGAGAGATGTGAGGGGGTCTGGGAGAGATGTGAGGGGGGCTGGGAGAGATGTGAGGGGGGCTAGGAGAGATGTGAGGGGGGCTGGGAGAGATGTGAGTGGGGCTGGGAGAGATGTGAGGGGAGCTGGGAGAGATGTGAGGGCGGCTGTGAGAGATGTGAGGGGGGCTGTGAGAGATGTGAGGGCGGCTGGGAGAGATGAGGGCGGCTGGGAGAGATGTGAGGGGGGCTGGGAGAGATGTGAGGGGGGCTGGGAGAGATGTGAGGGGGGCTAGGAGAGATGTGAGGGGGGCTGGGAGAGATGTGAGTGGGGCTGGGAGAGATGTGAGGGGAGCTGGGAGAGATGTGAGGGCGGCTGGGAGAGATGTGAGGGGGGCTGTGAGAGATGTGAGGGCGGCTGGGAGAGATGTGAGGGCGGCTGGGAGAGATGTGAGGGGGGCTGGGAGAGATGTGAGGGCGGCTGGGAGTGATGTGTGAGGGGGGCTGGGAGAGATGTGAGGGGTCTGGGAGAGATGTGAGGGGAGCTGGGAGAGATGTGAGGGGGTCTGGGAGAGATGTGTGGGGCTGGGAGAGATGTGAGGGGGGCTAGGAGAGATGTGAGGGGGGCTGGGAGAAATATGAGAGGGCTGGGAGAGATGTGAGGGGGTCTGGGAGAGATGTGAGGGGATCTGGGAGAGATATGAGAGGGCTGGGTGAGCTGTGAGGGGGTCTGGGAGAGATGAGAGGGGTCTGGGAGAGATGTGAGGGGTCTGGGAGAGATGAGAGGGCGGCTGGGAGAGATGTGAGGGCGGCTGGGAGAGATGTGAGGGGGTCTGGGAGAGATGTGAGGGGGGCTGGGAGAGATATGAGAGGGCTGGGTGAGCTGTGAGGGGGGCTGGGAGAGATGTGAGGGGGCTGGGAGAGATGTGAGGGGGGCTGGGAGAGATGTGAGGGCGGCTGGGAGAGATGTGAGGGCGGCTGGGAGAGATGTGAGGGGGGCTGGGAGAGATGTGAGGGGGTCTGGGAGAGATGTGAGGGGGGCTGGGAGAGATGTGAGGGGGGCTAGGAGAGATGTGAGGGGGGCTGGGAGAGATGTGAGTGGGGCTGGGAGAGATGTGAGGGGAGCTGGGAGAGATGTGAGGGCGGCTGGGAGAGATGTGAGGGGGGCTGTGAGAGATGTGAGGGCGGCTGGGAGAGATGTGAGGGCGGCTGGGAGAGATGTGAGGGGGGCTGGGAGAGATGTGAGGGCGGCTGGGAGTGATGTGTGAGGGGGGCTGGGAGAGATGTGAGGGGTCTGTGAGAGATGTGAGGGGAGCTGGGAGAGATGTGAGGGGGTCTGGGAGAGATGTGTGGGGCTGGGAGAGATGTGAGGGGGGCTAAGAGAGATGTGAGGGGGGCTGGGAGAGATATGAGAGGGCTGGGAGAGATGTGAGGGGGTCTGGGAGAGATGTGAGGGGATCTGGGAGAGATATGAGAGGGCTGGGTGAGCTGTGAGGGGGTCTGGGAGAGATGTGAGGGGTCTGGGAGAGATGTGAGGGGTCTGGGAGAGATGAGAGGGCGGCTGGGAGAGATGTGAGGGCGGCTGGGAGAGATGTGAGGGGGTCTGGGAGAGATGTGAGGGGGTCTGGGAGAGATATGAGAGGGCTGGGTGAGCTGTGAGGGGGGCTGGGAGAGATGTGAGGGGGCTGGGAGAGATGTGAGGGGGGCTGGGAGAGATGTGAGGGGTCTGGGAGAGATGTGAGGGGTCTGGGAGAGCTGTGAGGGGGGCTGGGAGAGATGTGAGGGGGGCTGGGAGAGATGTGAGGGGGGCTGGGAGAGATGTGAGGGGGTCTGGGAGAGATGTGAGGGGGGCTGGGAGAGATATGAGAGGGCTGGGTGAGCTGTGAGGGGGGCTGGGAGAGATGTGAGGGGGGCTGGGAGAGATGTGAGGGGGGCTGGGAGAGATGTGAGGGGGCTGGGAGAGATGTGAGGGGCTGGGAGAGATGTGAGGGGGCTGGGAGAGATGTGACGGGGTCTGGGAGAGATGTGAGGGGGGCTGGGAGAGATGTGAGGGGAGCTGGGAGAGATGTGAGGGGGCTGGGAGAGATGTGAGGGGGGCTGGGAGAGATGTGAGGGCGGCTGGGAGAGATGTGAGGGGGGCTGGGAGAGATGTGAGGGGGGCTGGGAGAGATGTGAGGGGGCTGGGTGAGATGTGAGGGGGGGCTTGGAGAGATGTGAGGGGGTCTGGGAGAGATGTGAGGGGAGCTGGGAGAGATGTGAGGGGGTCTGGGAGAGATGTGTGGGGCTGGGAGAGATGTGAGGGGGGCTAGGAGAGATGTGAGGGGGGCTGGGAGAGATATGAGAGGGCTGGGAGAGATGTGAGGGGGTCTGGGAGAGATGTGAGGGGATCTGGGAGAGATATGAGAGGGCTGGGTGAGCTGTGAGGGGGTCTGGGAGAGATGAGAGGGGTCTGGGAGAGATGTGAGGGGTCTGGGAGAGATGAGAGGGCGGCTGGGAGAGATGTGAGGGCGGCTGGGAGAGATGTGAGGGGGTCTGGGAGAGATGTGAGGGGGGCTGGGAGAGATATGAGAGGGCTGGGTGAGCTGTGAGGGGGGCTGGGAGAGATGTGAGGGGGCTGGGAGAGATGTGAGGGGGGCTGGGAGAGATGTGAGGGGTCTGGGAGAGATGTGAGGGGTCTGGGAGAGCTGTGAGGGGGGCTGGGAGAGATGTGAGGGGGGCTGGGAGAGATGTGAGGGGGGCTGGGAGAGATGTGAGGGGGTCTGGGAGAGATGTGAGGGGGGCTGGGAGAGATATGAGAGGGCTGGGTGAGCTGTGAGGGGGGCTGGGAGAGATGTGAGGGGGGCTGGGAGAGATGTGAGGGGGGCTGGGAGAGATGTGAGGGGGCTGGGAGAGATGTGAGGGGCTGGGAGAGATGTGAGGGGGCTGGGAGAGATGTGACGGGGTCTGGGAGAGATGTGAGGGGGGCTGGGAGAGATGTGAGGGGAGCTGGGAGAGATGTGAGGGGGTCTGGGAGAGATGTGAGGGGTCTGGGAGAGATGTGGGGGGCTGGGAGAGATGTGAGGGGGGCTGGGAGAGATGTGAGGGCGGCTGGGAGAGATGTGAGGGGGGCTGGGAGAGATGTGAGGGGGGCTGGGAGAGATGTGAGGGGGCTGGGTGAGATGTGAGGGGGGGCTTGGAGAGATGTGAGGGGGTCTGGGAGAGATGTGAGGGGGTCTGGGAGAGATGTGAGGGGGGCTGGGAGAGATGTGAGGGGGGCTGGGAGAGATGTGAGGGGCTGGGAGAGATGTGAGGGGGGCTGGGAGAGATGTGAGAGGGTCTGGGAGAAATGTGAGGGGATCTGGGAGAGATGTGAGGGGGCTGGGAGAGATGTGAGGGGGGCTGGGAGAGATGTGAGGGGGGCTGGGAGAGATGTGAGGGGGGCTGGGAGAGATGTGAGGGGGGCTGGGAGAGATGTGAGGGGGTTGGGAGAGGTGTGAGGGGGCTGGGAGAGATGTGAGGGGGGCTGGGAGAGATGTGAGGGGCTGGGAGAGATGTGAGGGGGGCTGGGAGAGATGTGAGGGGGGCTGGGAGAGATGTGAGGGGGTTGGGAGAGATGTGAGGGGGCTGGGAGAGATGTGAGGGGGGCTGGGAGAGATGTGAGGGGCTGGGAGAGATGTGAGGGGGGCTGGGAGAGATGTGAGAGGGACTGGGAGAGATGTGAGGGGGCTGGGAGAGATGTGAGGGGGCTGAGAGAGATGTGAGGGGGGCTGGGAGAGATGTTAGATGTGAGGGGGGGCTTGGAGCCACGGATTGTGCCACCTGTGCTGAAGCAGGGATATCCTTGAAACCTGACCTGGTGGTGGCCCTTGAGGACTGGAGTAGGCCACTCCTGCTCTATAACTAATCCCACTGCCCACTCCTACACACACGCTGCTCACTTGTCATACAACCCCTCCAATGGGAAGGAACGACAATACTACTGTGCAGAATTGTGTCGTAATATTGTATGTTGAATGAAGGAGCTGTGATAGGATGTGAGGATATAGAGATACTAAGCATTACTTTATAATGTTGAATATTTACTATTGGGGTGGATACAAAAAATATGTGAGTGAACATACTACTGTAAGAGAATCAACACCATCACCGCAACTGGAGGGTCATTTCCTTATTTTCAATTATAAGCCTTAAACAAAAATCTCAATTAGACTCGGTATTAGTTAAATATATAGAATGTTATTTTTACATTGATAAAACCAGTGGTATATGGACATTTCTTGCTATAGGAATGAGCAGAGTATGTCAATGTACCTGTTAACTCTTATGTTGCTCTGTAACATGGACATTACAACAGTTCCTGTTTCGACATCATCGGTCATCAGTAACTGCAGAAAATGCTCTTGCTGCAAAACTGATATGATAAAAATCAGATTCATAATTAACATGCTAACACCATTACACATTTCTGCGAAAAGGTTGATATCATTTACCACTTTCAGTCAGCTGTATATGCCCACTGAACAGCCAGCAGATGGAATCTGTCACCATTCGGAAACTGCGGAACAATTCCCCTTTTTCCTCATCCTAAGTAAAGAAAACAAAATAAGCTTTGTAGCAAACTTCTGCTTCCTCGTGGCTCCCAGCGCCATCTCTCCATTCTGGCAGCTGCTGTGACTTCTACCCACTGAATGTTGGTACTCTTAGTGATGGTAAATAGTAATGGTTGTATTGTTGATGACACGCGGATTACAAGATTTCTCAGGTTTGTTGTATCCTACCAGATGATCTTGATTTCCGGTGTTATCTTCAAAAAAGGGGTTGGAGGGATTGCACCAAAAAACAGGATTTTTTGCCTCCCGGGAATTAAGAAATGTTACCAGAAACAATTATAAAACGGTTCTCACAACTGCAGTCACGCAACAGACATTGTTCTAATTGAACTTGTGAAGTTGTATTTGCAAAACATAGAACAATGTTTTGGGGAATAGCCCCTTAATCATGTGCAGTTTATTGAGGATGGTACATAGAGATACACATTTATACTCTACTATGTCCTATGAATGCATAAGGCTGCGCTTATAGTGCCTGGCGACGCGACGTCGCTACAAAACAAATTCATTTACTCCGTCGCAAGCGCTTACAGTAAGCGCGATGGCGACGGAGCAACCAAAAAATGTTAAGCCGAGTAAATTTGATTTTTTAGAGACAGTCGCCACATGTGAAGGTCTTTAAACCAATCAAATCAGAAAGCGCTGCCCCGCCCCCTTTGTGACGTCACTGGCCTTGTCACCAACGACGTCGCTGAAAACGAAATTATAACTTTCGCTAGTGGCGACGGGTGACGTCATCGGTCGCGTCACCGTCGCCAGCACTATAAGCGTGGCCTAAGAGTGACCTGCCGAAGACCACAGGATATGAAGGTGTTTTAGGCAGGAAGTGACCCACTTTGATTCAGGACCAACGCCTTAACTATTACATAATTACATCATTGTTTTAGTAGGCTTAAGAAAAAAAAAGACATACATCTATTGAGTTCAACCTCAGCTATTCAAACTCCCTTTTCTCCCCTTACTTTTTAAACTAGTAACACACGACTGTTAATATATACTGTACCTTGATTGAGCGAATAAAACGAGCCTGTAAACGTCTGCCCAAAACCAGCAGGTTAAGGACAGCGGAAGGCAGCAATTTGGTGTAAAACTCCTTGGAATCCTCTTTTGGGTCCAGTCCCACACAGCAGTTACTAGAAAGATAGACATGCAATGTAGCCATGACCCAGCCAATGTCCAACACACGGCAGCCTCAAATAAGGAAGTATACAACTGCCTATCATAAAGTATTACCTGTTAGGGCAGAGGCGGCCAACTCCAGTCCTCAAGGGCCACCAACAGGTCAGGTTTTCAGGACACTTGTTTGACACTTGATTGAGCAACCTGTGCTGAAGCAGGGCTATCCTTAAAATCTGACCTGTTGGAGGCCCTTGAGGACTGGAGTTGGCCACCCATGTGTTAAAGCTGCAGTTCAGGCTTTAAAAAAAAAAAAAAAATTATAGTTTTTTTTTTACTTCAATAGTTTCATGTGGGCAATCTCTACTTACCTAAAGAACTGCATAGCTGCTGGTCAATTCGTTCTACGTCTATTGATCGGCAAAGTTTGGCGACAATACAAATACATTCCCTTTAAATATGGGGAATGTATTTCCTCTGTTTCTGTCACTCAGTGGAAGCTCATGAATATTCATGAGCACTCCTGCACTGACATATGCAAGAGTGAGGGCAGGGCTCACAAAGGGGTGTGCCAGGGCTTGTGACAGGACATTAAGGGGCAGTGCCTTAGTAAATGGTTGTTAAAATAGAATACAAGAAAATTGGTCTTTCAAAGTTGTTTTTTTTAAAACAGAAAATGCTAAAAGTATTTTTTCTTAATACAGAACTGATTTATTAAAAAAAACACACATGCAGGATATTGGCTGAACTGCAGCTTTAAGGGGTTAACATGCACATTATGGAAAAGATGAGAGTATATGAGTAGGAATACAGGACGGGGGGCTTATTTTCAGAGGGAACGAAGGGAGACATCATGCTGTAACACTCCGGGGAAATGAAAGTTTGCACTTCATGAAAGTGTAGTACGTGCATGAAAAAGCCTCCCGGAGGAATGAAGGGTGAGGGGCAAATACAGAAACTAAGAAATGCCCGGGGACCGCTACATTGTATTAAAAACACATATCACACAATGACTAACACTTTACTAGTTTGGGGAAATATGGAAACCAGGTTGGCCAAATGGCTTTTATCTGAAGACTGTTATGAAAGAGATATATTTATTTAGAAGGCCTCCGAGAAACCGAAAGACTAATCAAAAAGATAGGAGCTGAATAATTGAAGGGAGTGACTAGATCAGGGGCAGCCAACTCTAGTCCTCAAGGGCCACCAACAGGTCAGGTTTCAAGGATATCCCTGCTTCAGCACAGGTGGCTCTGTTAAAGACTGAGTCACTGATTGAGCCACCTGTGCTGAAGACGGGATATCCTGAAAACCTGACCTGTTGGTGGCCTTCGCGGAGGACAGTTGGCCTCCCCTGGACTAGGTTGTATTGCTTTAGAAAGAGCATAAACTGTGGGAGAATGACGAAATATAAAATTACCCAAGTAAATCAGCCAGTTTTGCAGCTGTTGCCCAGCCACCCCTAACACGGCTGTAGTCCTGTTTCAGAACCAGAACACAGTACTGAACGAGATTGTAATTATACAGGTCATCTTTCAGTTTCTTCAATTCTCTGCTCCCAGCAGACGCCGTTTTTAAAATATCTGGAGAAAATGGAAAGAAGTGTTAAGCAAAAAACTGAAATCTTTGCAAATGTGAAAGCAGAACAATGAGTGATCGCTAATCAGCATTACTCTGCATACCTTTCACCCTCAGCAACAGAACAGGCACATCGTCAGTGCTGCTTTCCGTAATTTCTGATGCCAATTCCAATATTCTTGAATCCACATTCTCAGTCGTTATTCCACCCATGTTTTTTTCGTCTAAAACAAGAATACAAAATAAGATTTATCTGTGATGTGTTTATGTCACTGACTAAATAACAACATTAACCATATTATGGAATGTGTGGATATTATATCACTCCGTGTTATTATATAGCTTTGCGGGTTATTATATCCCTCCTTATTATACTGCTCTGCGTGTTATTATATATATTTGCGTGTTACTATATATCACTTTGTGTTATTATACCGCCCTGCCTGTTATTATACAGCTTTGCACGTTATTATATCTCTCAGTGTTATAATAACGCGCAGAGCGGTATAATATCTCTCAGTGTTATTATACCGCTCTGCGTGTTATTATATCTCGGTGTTATTATACCGCTCTGCGCAATATTATATCTCAGTGTTAAGATATCACTCCATGTTATTATACTGCTCTGTGTGTTATTATATCTCGGTGTTATTATACCACTCTGTGTGGGGAGGGGGAGGGTCATGTGACTGTTTTTTGTGTATAATACGAACACCTTCGCTGCATTGGGCAGGAACTGCATTAGGCAGTGAGGCATTTAAAGTGAGGTTTTTAAGTGATAAAAACAGTTAGACTACAGTTTGACTAGAGGTGACTGGGGACTGGATCTACTGCACACTCTTTTACTCAAGACAACAAACGGTAAGCTATTCAGTTCACACTATGATCCCATGCTTGTTAGCCTGCATAGTTTAACCCCCCGCCCCTTTACAACTTCTTTCACTGCAGTCTCTCCCAAAACTGACTGCACAAAACACTGAAACCCTGGATTGACCCTAGCATTGCAATGCAGCAAAACACTTGACAAGGTACAGGCCCACCCCTGCTGTTTAGTCTGCACACACTCACTCTGCTCACAACAGCTCCTTGCAGCACTGCCTACCTCTGGCATCATGAACCTGCTATGTATTTTAACTTTTTTCTTTCTCCTGGCCTCATGGAGATGTTACTCCCTCTATACACTACAAACTCCTCCATCCTGGCCCACACCCAACATCACCATACACCCTGGACTACTCAAAAGCCTTGCACTATCTACTGAATGTTGGTGGAGAACTCTAAAAACCAGCACACCAACCACCTCTCACTCTAATGGAAAACACCACAAATTTACAACTTGCAAACAACTACCCAAATTTCTACTCATACTATTACTCTCTCTAGCAGGTGATGTTGAAACTAACCCAGGTCCTCCCATTTCAGCTCTGTCCCATGCCCCTGAGAATTCCACCTTTAAATTCCAAAAAGGCCTATCTGTCGCCCATATAAACATCCGGAGCCTGCTGCCCAAACTGGATGAACTAAGGGCATGGTGCCTTATGCATAACCCAAAGCCATCGTTCTTACAGAAACATGGCTATCCTCTAAAACCCCTGATGCAAATATCGCCATTCAGGGATACTCCATTTTTAGGAGAGATAGGTCAAAGAGAGGAGGAGGGGTATTATTTTATATTGCAGACACCTTACAATTTACACTGTTACATTGCCCACCAAGTCCACCCTCTTTTGAAACTCTAGTTGGCAAAATCTGCCTCCCCTTTTCTAAGCCCATCTTGCTTGCTGGCATCTACCGCCCCCCTAAAGCCCCTCTACAATCCTTGACTGATACCACCCAATTTCTTGCCTCCATTTCCTCTCTGAATGAGAAGAGTGAGCTGCTAGTTCTAGGGGATTTCAACTTCAATTGGCTCGACCCTAAAAACCACAAAATCCAGATACAACTCAAGTCACTTAACCTATCGCAAATCATTTCCCAACCCACACGAATAAACCTGAAGTCGCATAACCATTCCTTGCTAGACTGGATTCTCTCCTCAAACCCCAGCAGAATCCAATCCTCTGGCATCCTTCCTGATATTTTCAGTGACCATGCAATAGTATACTGTGTAAGGAAAATTAAACCGCCCCATTCAAGCCCTAAAGTTCTCCTCACTAGAACATTTAAAAACTTTAAACCACAACAGTTTCTGGATGACCTTACCAACTGCCCATGGCACAGAATCGATTTAATTCCCGACCCTGATTCTGCGCTCGACTATTTCCAATCCGAGTTCTTAAAACTCTGCGATATCCATGCTCCACTACGCAAAATAAGGGTACGGGGGGCCCACCTTCCATGGGTTACACCTGACCTTATAGCACTCTACCAGTTCAGGGATGCCTTGTGGAAAAGCTACAAAGTAACTGGCACTACCAAGGATCTCAATCCCTACAGATGCCTGCGGAACGTGTGCACAAGGCAAACAAGGTATGCAAAAGCACAATATTACTCTGACAATCTCCACCAAAATACATCAAACCCAGCTAACTTCTGGAAAGTTATCAACAATATATTCCAGGCTCCTAACCATCAACAACCAAGTAATATCACTAAGGGGGATATTACTCTGACAAACCCCACTGACATTGCAAATGCATTCAATGATTACTTTGTGGGGTGTGCCACTAACTTATTAGCGAAACGCAGCACAAACCCCAAACCTGAATCTCATCCTGGGAGTACCCCTATAGTCCCACCCCCTCCCAACACTGGCCCCAATTTTCAATTTAGCCCAGTATCTGAAGAGGAGATTACACAAGCGCTCCTCAAACTAAAACTAAGCAGCCAATGTGGACCCGACTTACTACAATCTAGCCCCAGCCATTGCCAAACCAATTGCGTCCATAGTCAACTCTATCCTGTCTGCAGGCCATATCCCTAAGACCTGGAAAACTGCCAGAGTTGTCCCAATCTTCAAAAGTGGGGACAAAAACTCTGTCTCAAACTACAGGCCAATCTCACTTTTCCCAATTCTATCCAAAGTTATGGAAAAATGTGTCCACTCCCAATTAAGCGATTTCTACACCAAGACAAATTTCCCTAGCCAATTCCAGTCTGGGTTTCGTCCCAAACACTCCACCGTAACTACCCTGCTAAAAGTTTGCAATGAAATCTAGTGTGGAATGGAACGGGGACAACTCACTGGTGCAGTATTCCTAGATTTTGCAAAGGCTTTTGACACAGTTGATCATGTTATCCTGCTTAACAAACTCCAGAGCTCTGGAATAGGGAAACATGCTTTAAACTGGTTTCAGTCCTACCTATCAGGAAGATCCCAACATGTGTCCATCTCAGGCTCTAACTCCAACCCCCTGGATATCACCTGTGGTGTCCCGCAAGGCTCTGTTCTGGGGCCCCTACTTTTCTCTGTGTTCATTAAAGATCTTCCCACAGCTTGCCAGGAAGCCTCAATACACATGTATGCAGATGACACAATCCTGTATGCACACAGCCATAGCCTCTCTGACCTTCAACACATACTTCAGTCTGACTTTTTGAGACTCGAAAACTGGATTTCCCAAAACAAACTGTTTTTAAACACTGACAAGACTGTAACAATGGTATTTGGGACCAAGACTAAATTTGTAAAGCTTCCAGTGACTGAGCTCCTGATTAGAACCAACGCTAACACCACCCTAACACCTGTCACTAGTTTTAAATACCTGTGCTTATGGTTTGACTCCCACTTAACATTCGGGATGCACATTGATACCCTGACAACCAAGACCTATGCCAAACTAGGGGTACTTTACAGGAATAAATCCTCCCTAAGTCTCCTGGTCAGAAAGCGTATTGCACAGCAGATGCTAATGCCAATTATTGACTATGGAGACATAGTATATGGCTCGGCTCCTCAAACCCACCTTAGCAAACTTGACACCCTCTACAATTCAATTTGTCGTTTTGTTCTCCAATGCAACTACAACACACATCACTGCGAAATGCTCAAAGAACTAGATTGGTCATCACTAGAGTCTAGGCGCAAAGTTCACCTTTCCTGTCTCCCCCTCAAATACTTTCTGGGCAAGCTACCCAGCTACCTGAACAAGCTCCTCACCCCTACCACATGCAGTACCTATCACCTGAGATCAGACTCCAAAAGACTATTCATGGTCCCAAGACTCAACAAAGTATCCGGACGTTCCTCCTTCTCCTTCCGTGCACCCCAAAACTGGAACAACCTACCAGAGACTCTCATATCCACCACCAGCTTAAGTTCTTTCAAATCTAAGGCTGTCTCACATTTTAACCTGGTCTGTAACTGTTTCATACGCTCATAATATATATTTTCTTTAACTGTGCATGCAATGTCTTGTATATAATGTACTAGCTGAGAGACCCGGCGTTGCCCGGGATGTAATGTTCCCGCTCCTCTCTGTCTCCTCTCTCCTTCCCCCTCTCTCTGTTTGTCCCCCATTCACATCAATCCAGTCCCCCCCCCCTCCCTCCTTTACAGCTCTTTTTGTCCCCCTTTACAGCTTCATGCAGTGTGAGTGCGTCAGTCATTGTGTATGCGTCAGTCAGTCAGTGTGTGTGTGTGCGCGCGCGTCAGTGAGTCTGACGCAGAAACACAAACACACACACACACAGACTGAGTGACGCACACACACACACAGTCAGTGTGTGCGTGCGTGTGTGCCTCAGTCAGTGTGTGTGTGCGTGTGCGCGTCAGTGAGTGTGTGTGTGTGTGTGTGTGTGTGCGTGCGTCAGTCAGTGTGTGTGTGTGTGTGTGTGTGTGCGTGCGTCAGTCAGGGTATATGTGAGTGCGTCAGTCAAAGTGTGTGTGCGTGCGTCAGTCAGGGTGTGTGTGCGTGCGTCAGTCAGGGTGTGTGTGCGTGCGTCAGTCAGGGTGTGTGTGCGTGCGTCAGTCAGGGTGTGTGTGCGTGCGTCAGTCAGGGTGTGTGTGCGTGCGTCAGTCAGGGTGTGTGTGCGTGCGTCAGTCAGGGTGTGTGTGCGTGCGTCAGTCAGGGTGTGTGTGCGTGCGTCAGTCAGGGTGTGTGTGCGTGCGTCAGTCAGGGTGTGTGCGTGCGTCAGTCAGGGTGTGTGTGCGTGCGTCAGTCAGCGTGTGTGTGCGTGCGTCAGTCAGGGGGTGTGTGCGTGCGTCAGTCAGGGGGTGTGTGCGTGCGTCAGTCAGGGTGTGTGTGCGTGCGTCAGTCAGGGTGTGTGTGCGTCAGTCAGGGGGTGTGTGCGTGCGTCAGTCATGGGGTGTGTGCGTGCGTCAGTCATGGGGTGTGTGCGTGCGCGTGGCAGGCAGTCGGTGTGTGTGTGTGTGCGTCAGTCAGTATGTGTGTCTCAGGTGTGTGCGTTAGTCAGGGTGTGTGTATGCGCGTCAGTGTGTGTGCGCGGGCGCCATTCAGTGTGTGTCAGGCAGTCAGTGTGTGTGTGCCTCAGTCAGTGTGTGCGTGTGCGTCAGTCAGTGTTTGCGTGCGTCAGTGAGTCAGTGAGTCTGTGTGTGTGTCAGTGTGTGTGTCAGTGTGTGTGTGTGCCAGTCAGTGTGTGTGTGTGCGTGTCAGTCAGTGTGTGTGTGTACGTGTCAGTCAGTGTGTGTGTGTGTGTGTGCGTCAGTCAGGGTGTGTGTGCGTGCGTCAGTCAGGGGGTGTGTGCGTGCGTCAGTCAGGGGGTGTGTGGTTGCGTCAGTCATGGGGTGTGTGGTTGCGTCAGTCATGGGGTGTGTGCGTGCGCGTGGCAGCCAGCCGGTGAGTGTGTGTGTGTGTGTGCACGTCAGTCACTGTGTGTGTGTGCATCAGTAAGGGGTCGTGTGTTTGTGCGTGGCAGTCAGTCAGTGCTTGTGTGTGCGCCAGTGAGTGTGTGTGTGTGTGTCAGTCAGGGTGTGTGTGCGTGCGCCATTCAGTGTGTGTGTGTGTGTACCTCCTTGCGCCAGTCGGTGCTCCCGGCTGCGGGGGGGGGGGGGGGGTTGTGTGTGTGGGGGGGGGTTGTGTGTGTGTGTGTGGGGGGTTTGTGTGGGGTTGTGTGTGTGGGGGGGGTTGTGTGTGTGTGGGTGGGTTGTGTGGGGGGGTGGGTTGTGTGTGTGTGGGGGGGTTGTGTGTGTGGGGGGGGTTGTGTGTGTGGGGGGGGGTGTGTGTGTGGGGGGGGGTTGTGTGTGTGTGTGGGGTTGTGTGTGTGGGGGGGGGTTGTGTGTGTGGGGGGGGTTGTGTGGAGGGGTTGTGGGGGGGGGAGGTTACCTCCTTGTGCCACCCGGTGCTCCCAGCCGCGGGGCGGGGGGAGATTAGGTTACCTCCTTGCGCCACCCGGTGCTCCCGGCCGCTGGGGGGGGGGGGTTGTGGGGGGGAGGGGGGGTTGTGGGGGGGGGGAGGGGGGGTTGTGAGGGGGAGGGGGGGTTGTGGGGGGGGGGGAGGTTACATCCTTGCGCCACCCGGTGCTCCCAGCTCGGCCACGGTGGGGTGTGAGGGGGGTTACCTCCTTGCGCCACCCGGTGCTCCCGGCCGCGGGGGGGGGGGGGGGTTGTGTGTGGTGGGGGGGGGGGGAGGTTACCTCCTTGCGCCCCTGGTGCTCCCGGCTCGGCCGCGGGGGGGGGGTTAACTGCTTGCTGGCGCCCCCGGCGGTAAGACGGGGCCGCTATGAGAAGAGCTGAGTGGGCAGGCGGCGGCGTGTGAGAGGCGGCGGGAGTTTTGCTGGCGGCGGGAGTTTTGCTGGCGGCGTGTGAGAGGTGAGGTGGAGGAGGCTTGGCGCCGGGGAGGCTGAGGTTTGCTGTAAGGGGGGGCGGGGGGTTTGCGGTGAGGGGGGGTTTGCGGTGAGGGGGGGCGGGGGGTTTGCGGTGAGGGGGGGCGGGGGGTTTGTGGTGAGGGGGGGCGGAGGGTTTGCAGTGAGGGGGGCACACACAAACACACACACACACACACACACGACGGGAGTGAGAGGTGGTGGAGAGTGGGACTGGCGCAGATCCGAGGAGAGTGAGTGAGTGTGTGTGTCTCTCCTTTGGCCCGTCACTCCGCCTCAGGCCAATGAGAGGTGTGCAGGGGCGGGCGGGCCAAGGGAACAATCTCATTGGCCTGGCCCAAGGTCCAATGGGATTGCCGCTAGGGACACAGGGAGGGACACAGGGAGACACATACAGACATAGAAACATATGACTGTTTGAGAAATATATAGTAGATACCCTGTTCACTTATGTAACTGTATTTGTAACCATGTATTATTTTGTTTTACTCTGTGCCCAGGACATACTTGAAAACGAGAGGTAACTCTCAATGTATTACTTCCTGGTAAAATATTTTATAAATAAATAAAATTATACTGCTCTGTGGGTTATTATACTGCTCTGTGGGTTATTATACAGCTTTGCATGTTATTATACCTCTCTGTGTGTTATTATACTGCTCTGTGTTATTATACTGCTCTGCGTGTTATTATACAGCTTTGCATGTTATTATACCTCTCTGCATGTTATTATATCGCTCTGTGTTATTATACCGCTCTGTGTTATTAAATATATTTGCGTGTTACTATATATCACTTTGTGTTATTATACCGCCCTGCTTGTTATTATACAGCTTTGCACGTTATTATATCTCTCCACGTTATTATACCGCTCTACTCGCGTTATATCTCTCAGTGTTATTATACCGCTCTGCATGTTATTATATCTCTGTGTTAGGATATCACTCCACGTTATTATACCGCTCTGTGCGTTATTATTTCTCTCAGTGTTATTATACCGCTCTGCGTGTTATTATATCTCTCAGTGTTATTATAACGCTCTGCGTGTTATTATATCTCTGTGTTATTATACCGCTCTGCGCGTTATATCTCTCAGTGTTATTATACCGCTCTGCGTGTTATTATATCTCAGTGTTATTATACCGCTCTGCGCGATATTATATCTCAGTGTTATTATACCGCTCTGCGCGATATTATATCTCAGTGTTATTATACCGCTCTGCGCGATATTATATCTCAGTCTTATTATACGGCTCTGCGCGATATTATATCTCAGTGTTATTATACCGCTCTGCGTGTTATTATATCTCAGTGTTATTATACCGCTCTGTGCGTTATTATATCTCTCAGTGTTATTATACCGCTCTGCGCGATATTATATCTCAGTGTTAGGATATCACTCCATGTTATTATACCGCTCTGTGTTATTATATCTCTGTGTTATTATACCGCTCTGCACATTATTATATCTGTGTTAGTATATCACTCCACGTTATTATACCGCTCTGTGCGTTATTATATCTCTCAGTGTTATTATACCGCTCTGCGCGATATTATATCTCAGTGTTATTATACCGCTCTGTGCGTTATTATATCTCTCAGTGTTATTATACCGCTCTGCGCGATATTATATCTCAGTGTTATTATACCGCTCTGCGCGATATATCTGTGTTAGGATATCACTCCACGTTATTATACCGCTCTGTGTGTTATTATATCTCTCAGTGTTATTATACCGCTCTGCGCGATATTATATCTCAGTGTTATTATACCGCTCTGTGCGTTATTATATCTCTCAGTGTTATTATACCGCTCTGTGTTATTATACCGCTCTGCGCGATATTATATCTCAGTGTTAGGATATCACTCCATGTTATTATACCGCTCTGCATGTTATTATATCTCAGTGTTATTATACCGGTCTGTGCGTTATTATATCTCTCAGTGTTATTATACCGCTCTGTCTTATTATACCGCTCTGCGCGATATTATATCTCAGTGTTAGGATATCACTCCATGTTATTATACCGCTCTGCGTGTTATTATATCGCTCTGTGTTATTATACTGCTCTGTGTTATTATACTGCTCTGTGTGTTATTATATCTCTCAGTGTTATTATACCGCTCTGCGCGATATTATATCTCAGTGTTAGGATATCACTCCATGTTATTATACCGCTCTGCGTGTTATTATATCGCTCTGTGTTATTATACTGCTCTGTGTTATTATACTGCTCTGTGTTATTATACCCCTCTGTGCGTTATTATATCTCTCAGTGTTATTATACCGCTCTGCGCGATATTATATCTCAGTGTTAGGATATCACTCCATGTTATTATACAGCTCTGCGTGTTATTATATCGCTCTGTTTTATTATACTGCTCTGTGTTATTATACTGCTCTGTGTTATTATACTGCTCTGTGTGTTATTATATCTCGGTGTTATTATACTGCTCTGCGTGTTATTATACTGCTCTGTGTTATTATATCGCTCTGTTATTATATCTCTGTGTTATTATAGTAATCTGCGTGTTATTATACCGCTCTGCGTGTCATTATATCTGTATTATTATACTACTCTGCACGTTATTATACCGCTCTGCGCATTATTATACCGCTCTGCGTATTATTATACCGTTCTGCGCGTTATTATACCGCTCTGCGTGTTATTATACCGTTCTGCGCGTTATTATACCGCTCTGCTTGTTATTATATCTGGGTTATTATTGCGCTCTGGTGTGCGTATATTGCACCACAATGTGTTCCTAGCTCATTCTGGCAGCACAGCTATTAATGCTCCGCCTTCCCTCTCCCTGTATACATCGCTATGGGCGGTATATGAGGGGACACTCACTCACCCCGACACTCCGATCCCGCGCACGAGACTGCGGCGGGCAGCGCTACTAACGGCTAATTGCCTAGCAACCGACAACAACTCCAGCCAGGCCTTGTTCTCCTGACTGGGCCGCGGCGCGCGCCGAGAATTACTCTAGCGACGTCAGCAACCCCAGCTTCTACGTCACAAACATGGCGGAGGGGGCGGGGTATATTTGCATAGAACCGTCTTCTTCCCAGCAACCGGCTGTGGGGGCAGGGGCAGTGAGGGACGTCATCACACCTTTAGCCAATCAGAGATTTAAGTGCGCGGACTAACCAATGAGCGGGCGCCCCGGGTAGTCTCGCTGGCCTCCCATTGGCTGGCCGAGCCTCGCGTCACTGGTTGGCTGGGGGTGAGGGCCGCGGACAGATGGTGGGAGGCCGGCTCCGCTCTGCTTGCCTCGGGCCGGCAGGATGAACGGTGCGGCCTGTTCCCTGTTTGACACGAAGGAGCGGGTCCTGAAGCTCGGGGAGAGCTTCGAGAAGCAGCCGAAGAGCGGGTTCCACACTATCCGATGTGAGGGGGGGAGCACCGCACCTACACCGGGGACAGTATGGGAGGGGAGCACCGCACCTACACCGGGGACAGTATGGGAGGGGAGCACCGCACCTACACCGGGGACAGTATGGGAGGGGAGCACCGCACCTACACCGGGGACAGTATGGGAGGGGAGAGCACTGCACCTACACCGGGGACAGTATGGGAGGGGAGCACCGCACCTACACCGGGGACAGTATGGGAGGGGAGCACCGCACCTACACCGGGGACAGTATGGGAGGGGAGCACCGCACCTACACTGGGGACAGTATGGGAGGGGAGAGCACCGCACCTACACTGGGGACAGTATGGGAGGGGACAGTATGGGAAGGGAGCATCTACACTAGGGACAGTATGGTGAGGGAGCACAGCACCTACACTGGGGACAGTATGGGAGGGTAGCACCGCACTTACATTTATTTATAAAATGTTTTATTGAACGTTACCACTAGTTTCAAGTATGTCCTGGGCACAGAGTTATGACAAATAATACATGTTTACAAATACAGTTACATAAATGAGCAGGGTATATATTATATACAATACGTTGCATGCACAGTTAAAGATTATATATATATTATAGGCTTATGTAACAGTTACAGACCAGATTAAAATGTGAGACCGCTTTAGTTTTGAAATAACTTAAACTGGTGGTGGATGTGAGAGTCTCTGGTAGGTTGTTCCAGTTTTGGGGTGCACGGTAAGAGGAGGAGGAGCGGCCGGATACTTTGCTGAACCTTGGGACTATGAACAGTCTTTCTGAGTTTGATCTCAGATAAGTGGGGGGAGTATCACACCTACACTGGGAACAGTATGGGGGGCGAGTACTGCACCTTCACTGGGAACAGTATGGGGGGGGCACTGCACATATACCACGGGCAGTATGGGTTGGGGGGGGAAGACTGCTGCACCTATATTGGCAGTATGAGGGGGGTGCACTGCGACAATACTGGGGGAAGTATGGGGAGAGCACCACACCTACACTGGGGACAGTATGGGGGGGAGCACCGCACCTACACCAGGGACAGTATGGGGGGGGGGAGTACCGCACCTACACTGGGGACAGTATGGGGGGGGGGGGAGTACTGCACCTTCACCGGGGACAGTACTGCACCTACACCGGGGACAGCATGGGGGGGGAAGCACCGCACCTACACTTGGGATTGTATGGGGAGGGGAGCACTGCACCTACACCGGGGACAGTATGGGGGGGAGTACCGCACCTACACCGGGAACAGTATTGGGGGCGAGTACTGCACCTACACTGGGAACATTTTGGGGGGCGAGTACTGCACCTACACTGGGAACAGTAAGGGGGGCGAGTACTGCACCTACACTGGGAACAGTATGGGGGGCGAGTACTGCACCTACATTGGGGACAGTATGGGGGCGAGTACTGCACCTACATTGGGGACAGTATGGGGGGCGAGTACTGCACCTACATTGGGGAAAGTATGGGCGGGGAGCACCGCACGTACATTGGGGGGAGTACTGCACCTACACTGGGAACAGTATGGGGGACGAGAACTGCACCTACACTGGGGACAGTATGGGGGGGGGGCACTGCACATATACCACGGGCAGTATGGGTTGGGGGGGGGGGAAGACTGCTGCACCTATATTGGTGGCAGTATGAGGGGGGTGCACTGCGACGATACTGGGTGAAGTATGGGGAGAGCACCACACCTACACTGGGGACAGTATGGGGGGGAGCACCGCACCTACACCGGGGACAGTATAGGGGTGGGGGGAGTACCGCACCTACACTGGGGACAGCATGGGTGGGGGGAGTACTGCACCTACACCGGGGACAGTATGGGGGGGGGGTACTGCACCTACACCGGGGACAGTATGGGGGGGGAAGCACCGCACCTACACTTGGGATAGTATGGGGAGGGGGGCACTGCACCTACACCGGGGACAGTATGGGGGGGGAGTACCGCACCTACACCGGGGACAGTATGGGGGGGAGTACCGCACCTACACCGGGGACAGTATGGGGGGGGGGAGTACCGCACCTACACCGGGGACAGTATGGGGGGGGGAGTACCGCACCTACACCGGGGACAGTATGGGGGGGGGAGTACCGCACCTACACCGGGGACAGTATGGGAGGGGAGCACCGCACCTACACCGGGGGCAGTATGGGAGGGGAGCACCGCACCTACACTGGGGACAGTATGGGAGGGGAGAGCACCGCACCTACACTGGGGATAGTACTGCATATACACTGGGGACAGGATTGGGGGGAGCACCGCATATACACTGGGGACAGTATGGGGGGGAGCACCGCATCTACGTTGGGGACAGTATGGGGGGAGCACCGCATCTACATTCGGGACAGTATGGGAGAGGAGCAATGCATCTTCACTGGGCACAGTATGGGGGGAGAGTACTGCACCTACACTGGTGACAGTATGGGGGGCAGCACCGCACCTACACTGGGGACAGTATGGGAGGAGCACTGCACATATACCAGGGGTAGTATGGGTAGGGGGAAAGAGTGCTGGACCTATATTGGTGGCAGTATAAGGGGATGCACTGCGACTATAATGGGGGAAGTATGGGGAGAGAACCACACCGACACTGGGGACAGTATGGGGGGGGGGGGGAGTACCGCAACGACACCGGGGACTGTATTGGTGGGGGTGGGAGTACCGCACCTACGCTGGGGACAGTATGATGGGGGGGAGAGTACTGCACATACACTGGGGACAGTATAGGGGGGGGGGGGAAATCAATAATAATTATGCTTTGTTACTTTGTGCAATGTAATACTTGATTTACCTGTAACTGAAAGGCGCTTGCACATATTTTGGCGTGTATGTAGAGGGAAATATAAAAGTACAGAGGAAATCTTGTGGTTACTGTATGTAAATATAAGATGACTGGCTCTTTCAGAGCCTTTACTGCCTGTATCAATGGCTGGATCTTGTTTAGCCCACATGTTAACCTCGGCAGTTCTTGTACTGCTCTCATTCTAGCGGCTACTCCCCCTGTATGGTGACTGGTCTGTGTGTGTTTAGTAGGATGACTGTAATAGGAATAGAAAGTGGCAGATGTCGGAGTGCAGCAAGTAATTACTAAGAAGTAACTTGAGCTATTAGCGTTGGGAAAGCTCGGGGTGTTTATCCGCACATGTTGCTAACCTGTTTTCTCCCCCTCCGTCCTTTTTCTCATAATGATTGTGTACTCTGGGTACCTGAGCTCTGCAGAAGTAACACTATATCATGGAAACAGCTGTGTTTTACTTTTCAACAGGGCTAATTTTGAAAAGGTATACATGGCCAGTAGTCCCGAAAATAACTTCATTCTAACACACTTTAACGGTGCCAAATATAGGCGCAAACTTCACAAGCGCCGTACCTTATTGCTTGTGGAAGCGTGCTGCAGAATAAATTCTGCTTGCAGATAAACCGGATCTGCTCTCATTATATCAATGTCAAACATTTGTGCAGAACAAACACATCTCATATGTACATACTGTACACTACTTTCTCTATTTAATTTGTTTAGTAAACTTTAATGAATAATATGATTAACAATTTGGAGCATTGCCTGACGTTTGTAGGCTTATTTTCTATCGGTTAATTTACAGACATTTTGCACCCTGGGTACAAGGTCAATATAGGCATGTTAGTGCGAGTTTTCATACAGTATGTAGCAGCAATCCTTATGAACACCACGTGTGAGCAGAATACGTCCAGAATTACCCCACTAATATTTTGATTAAACATCAGAATTGGGAGTTGACACTTGGAATAGGAAGATTAGAAGCATGGGCTGTCCCGTAACCCAGACACTTTTATTGAAATTGTTGTGTGCGATGCCCTAAACTAATTGTTTCTGCGAGTTAAGATCATGTCGTCTACAAAAAAAGTCTCTGTAATTGTACATAATTGGACAAGGGAACCCGCAGTTTCATTTCTAGCATATGAAGCCGTAATCTTCACCATTTGGTTTTGCGATTCTGGCTGTGGACACCCAAATGTGGGAAACGCATCCCTGGTAGGAACCTCCATTCTCACAGAACCTGTGTGAAGACGTGTGTCGTCACAACGTGCCATTCTGCTTAAATAGGTAGTCTGTCGGTAGAAATGCAATACGTTTACGGGAATCTCAGCCGTGTGATACACTCCACGGCAATCTTAAATCTGTTTGCTGCAGCATTGTTAGTAACTTGTGACGTCAAATGAATTACATTACAGGAGCTTCTGAGTCCCCTGAACACGATGGCACAAGTACCGGAAGAAAATTGTCACTCTTCTGGATAATTTCCCTGTGATAATTATGAGTCTGTTGTACTGTAATGGAAATGAGCACGGGGCTTTAAAAACGTGAATTTATTTTTTTTAGATGACTTCAAACCAGCCTCCATTGATACATCTTGCGAAGGAGAACTTGAAGTTGGGAAAGGAGAAACAGTGATGATCACACTGCCAAATCTAGAGGTGAGTCCATCACCTTTACTGCCACGTGGAAGGCATTATTTGAATGTTATCTGTAGCGTTTCACACGCACTGTCGCACACCTTGTTACAAGGACAATTCACCTTCATTATAACAAAGTAATTTTATATGTACACAAATAGATTTATAGTTTTTATAACTGCACTTTCAAGAAATTTGTGCTGCATCTCCCTTTTTTTCCCCCAATTAAACACAATTTTTAAAAGATTACATTAGATTTGTTGCATAGTTTCAGTTTCTGTTGTGTTGCTTTGTTTGTTTTGGTGGAGGAGGTTTTTGTTTTACTAGGTTTCAATATAGCGTAAAACATTCTGAGTCACAAAGTTGCTTTCACTGAATTCCAGTTAATTTACCCTTTATTTTAGGGATCAACTGCACCGGTCACTGTTTTTAAAGGCTCCAAGAGACCATATTTAAAGGAATGCATCCTGATAGTGAACCACGATACTGGGGAATGCCGACTGGAGAAGCTGAGTAGCAACATCTCTGTGAAAAAGACAAGGTACGTGGATTTATTTTTGAAGTGAAACTTCTTTGCTGGCACCCAGTAAATTCTAATAGGACAAAATCTCCTTCATTGGAAACGAAAATGTGTAATGGAAGTGACGTCAGTGTATGGTGTTGGTCACGCATGCGCAGAAGCGGCTGTCACCGTATCCATAATATACGTAATACAACATAAAATAAACATCTAGTGTGTACATAATCATTAAAAGCATCCATAGTGATAAAGATTACTCATTATAGCTGAATAATACTGTCTTTACATGCCCTACTCGCCAATAGGCGTGATACATACTGTACTATCTAGATACCTTCCTTAAAGCAACAGTATCCATATATAACTCTATTCCTACTTTGACACCCCAATCATATAGTCTAGATGAAACGTAATCATATTTTTTTTATTACGTTGTGTTATATGGAATGGGGTCCCAACAAAGAGGACAGATTAAAAGGGGGTGATGGGAAGGATTTGGATACAAACTATAGGAGGGGGAGGCAAAAGTAATTACATTTGAATATACTTAATTGGTAAATCATTTAGTAAGATCAAACAAGATTCTTAATACAAATCCGTAATCCAGACCTCACCTGACCCGTATCTTATACAGGGCTTACCCCGTATATAATGCATGTACAAAATGTCCTCGGGGAAAGCCGTTATCCAGGGGGACCATATCTTCTCACACATGGTCGTGGAATTGTTTAATAGAAAGTATGTGGTGAAGGCAGCACTACCGTTCCTGGACTGTATGGACTACTTAAATGTAATTAGTGCACAGGAACAAGTGGAGAGACCCCAAATCTCTCCTAAACAAATTATGCACCACTCCTGGTGTTCCCAGCACTCCAAAAGAAAACCAGAAGACTTATGGTGTATCAATAAAGGTTGTGTATTGCAAGACACAACATCATAACGCAACTATATGTCAAGGCAAACGGGGATATGAAATATATGAAATGGCTGCAGGTACAGCCTGGAGGGGAGTTGGGGAGGGGAGCGTGAAATCACAGAAAAATGGAAAAAGGGTAGGGAAACCCCTTGCGGGGAAGGGGTTGCGGGGGGGGGGGGGGGGGGCAACGTTTCGGGGTGGTTAACCCCTTCTACTGGTCTGTTCCTGTAGCCTCCGAGAGGGGACTACGGTACTTCCCTGCACCCTCTGGGAACACCAGGAGTGTTGTGGAATTGTTTAATGTGGCAGTGAGTTTTTCCATTTCTAAAAAAATCTCCCCTTCTCCGTGAAAATTTGAGTCGTGGCATATTCGTGGGCTTCCACCGAAGCGCTTTAGTGCATTGTGCTGCCGTGAGGATGTGTGCGATTCATGTATTAGTTTGGAGGGATGTCTGGGATTGGTTTACTCAGGTCCTTTGTCAGGATTTCAGTCTAGGGCCAGGTCTCCAGTGGCTGCTGAGGTGCGCGCTACAGCGTACGCGCCGCACACAAGGTACAGCCCGCTATGGGCAGGCCCCAGTCGGCGTGTGTGCGTGCACAAGCCGCGATGCGTGACCGCCTTGCCCAAAAGACAAGATTTTTGTCTTTTGGCGCGGCGGCCGAGCATTGGCCACGTCGCGGCGGTTCAGCCAATGAGGGCGAACCAGCCGCGTGACGTCATGGCAGCGCCCCTGCCACGCCAGGCACGCGTGCAGGAGCTGACACTGGGGCCGTAGCGTGTTTGTATCTGTTCTTTCATTTTCACCCAGCAAGGAGTAACTTGTGGACATGTCCTCAATATGTGATACAGCGTGGCCCTGTGTCCACAGGCTTTCCGGCAGAGTCCGCTGGCCCCTTTATATATAAATGTTCTACAGCACCCCAACGGGGCGAGTCTGTCCAAATACAAAGCCAGGCTCAACCATCACCTTTTATACTTCATTCTAAGATTACACATGGAGAATGCCGATTTCAAAGGTTCCATCTCATAACTCTGTCAATTCCATTCATCAGGGACAGATCTTAAACCCAAAACCATATGGGATTAATATGTATTATCAGCAACAGGGATAAAATCCAGACAATTGGGCCACACCCAAGGACCAAGTGGGCATAAGAGGGCATAAACATTGCTACCAACAACTGCACCTGTCAGAGGATATAGAGCTATATCATAGTTTATAACAAATCGCCTCCCTACTTTTAAGTTGGGAACTCCATGGGACTACCCCAAACAGATCTTCTGTTTTTAGATGCAAATCGGCCTTGAAACAATGGCATGACCTGATCTAGAACCTCTCTACACGTGGCTGCCTTATTCCTATTCAATATGTGGGGGGGGGGGGGGGGGAAATGAGTTGGCATTGCTGGGATCATGCATGTGCCCTGCTCATTTTTTTTATTGGCAGCAGGTGAGGGTTTGGTGACCTTGGTTGTGAGTTTGCACTTCTCTCCTTGCAGAGCGGAGGGGAGCAGCAGGGTTCAGTCCCGCATAGAGCAGCAACAGCAGCAGATGCGCAATGCAAGCAAGACTCCGACAAGTGGCAAAAACTCTCCCCCTACGGAAAAAATGTCTCCCCCTACGGAAAAAATGTCCCCAACTTCCCCCCTGGATGATATTGAGAGGGGTACAGTGTTTCCACATTACATAGTTCATTTGGGTACCTTCCGAATAGAAATTACACAGAAATGGAGATTAAAAAAAGGTGGAGTCTGATGAATGCTAACGGGATAATCTCGTGAAATATTTATCACGGACTCCGAAAGTCAGAGACTTTTTCCTTATTGAAGTCTATGTAAAGAAAGGGGTGCAGAGCTGGATGCTTAATGTGCAGCCAATATACCACATTGCTATTACTATGGCTTGTACTAATTAGAAAACAAAAAGAATCGCGCGCAAATACTCGTTTATATGAACCAACTGTAGAAAGTGATGAATAGTAAAAAATACAGTCCTTAGAAATAGGGCGGCGCCTCCAGGGTGAGGCTTTCCAAGTCTGAGACGATATTGAATAAAAACGGTGTATAATACCGTATGTAACGCTGTTTAAATAATTTATATTATCATAGACCAGGTGATGAGTATCTCACTCGCGTGTTGCGTGAGGAAAACCGGCAGTGGGGTTGTTAAAGTGACCAACTTGTAGATGGATCTTGTCACCCTCAGCAGTCATTTGAAATGAGGGGGAGGGGGGTGGGAGGAAAGATCCCAAACATAAAACGAGAAAAGCAAAAAAATAATGCAAAGTTGCTTTATAAAGTTAAAAGGCAATACACTCAAGCAGAGATGCAGAATAAGCATGGAGGCCCCCAGGGTCCGATGCAGCGCCTGCTCCCAGCTGTAACATCACCCCCCCACTCCTATGAATACACCGGCTGTCGCTTCCGGGTGTGATGTCATCGATCAGGGATGTATTCCCCACAGCACAGGGATGCTCCAAACGCTAGTCATGTGACTCAAATCTTGTACTGATTATACATTGACACAGGATGTGGCACCGTGATAGCCCGGTGACAGAGTAGCAGTAAGTGAGCATTGGTACCGAAATGCAGGGGTTCTACACTCCAATCCTCAACCCCCCACCCCAAACAACTCAGGATATCCCTGCTTCAGCACAGGTGGTGAAGTCTTTGACTGAGCCACTGATTGAGCCACCTGTGGTGAAGCAGGCGTATCCTGAAAACCTGACCTGTTGGGGTGTCTTGAGAACTGGAGTTAAGAACCCCTAGGTTAAAGGGTGCAAGCCTTTTGGTCTGCTATGGCTCCATCATGCACATTTTCACCCTTTTTTTGTTGTGAAAACTTGCACTTTTTTGTGTTTTTTGTTTTTCTCGTTTAATGCATCACTTCTGCGTTACTTTGTTCTGTCTGTATATATGCAAAGTGCTTTACAATTGTACTTCAGAGGAGTTTCTGCAGCGGCCTTTGGGGGAAGTCTTGTACATTTTTGCGATATTGTCTTCCTGGAACCGTTTGACCAGAAAAAAAATCTAAGGTTTCTGAACTGGGAAAACCAATATTACTGATATTTATTTGCTGAACAGAGCAGTCGGGCAGTTTTTTTGTTGTCAAGTGACTGATATTTAAAAAAGATGTTGGTGAATTTTGTGTGTTGCACCACAGTGGTAGGGTTTCCCTGAGTGGCCTGACTGCAGTTTAGCGATGCGATGCGCTTTGTTTCCACACGTTGTCCTATTCCATCATTTCATTCTCCCATGTGTTGTGTTTTCATTGCCTCAGAGCTGATGGCAGAAGCCAGAGTAATTGACCAAATGAACAGCTCAGGGAGTTCTTCTGAGTCGAAAAACTCTTCCTCATCCAGCAGCGATGATAGTTCCAGTGATTCAGAAGACGAGGGTAACAAATCTTCCCAATCTGCATCAATGCCGGCGTTATCCCAGCTGCATCCGTCTGCTGCCAGCATGGAGAGCGTGCACAGCAAGCCTCAGGATAATGGGGGGCAGATGCTGAGTACACTAAGTAAGTGCATCAAACTCTGGGCTCAATCCCCTCCTAATTGGGGTATAACGTGTGTGTGTGTGTGTGTGTGTGTGTGTGTGTGTGTGTGTGTGTGTGTGTGCGCAGATGCCCCTGGAAATAGTAAATACACTTGCTAACCTCGCCCAAAATACTCGCGTCTTTATCAGCTCGCATTCAGAGGCAGTAAAGAAGAGCGCCTTTTTGTTATCAATGTAATGCAGTTTCGGGGTAAAACTAAGATAAGTTGGTTACTTTCTGTTCCTCAGTTTATTTGCCTCCCTGTTTCTCCTAAACTCTAGTGTGCTCGTATTATACGTATACTCTCATTCACGTAAGCGTGTATACCAGCTGGTGAGAGCGCTTTCATGTTAATGAAGCGATTGGGATAGTTATAGCTGGGTTTCTTGCCTTTCTGTGGGGTTTATTATTAAGGAGAATACCATTTTGTACTACTGTGCCATTTTTAAGGGATCACAGAAAATCATATAAGTGACATTCTTAACATTTATAATTTGTAATCGCCTTACTGGCCCTAAAGAACCCTACATATTATGGAAGATGACATGTACTTTACTGGTCCAACAGAAGGTCCGTGTGTGTCCGTCCTGATATCACCTGTGCAATACCTCATAAATCAGCATGGTTCATCGCACAGGATTGAATTTCTTTGTTCATTATCTTCGATCGTAGGAAGTAGATTTGTCATTTTTGAGCCTCAATCTAATTTTTGCGTAATCTTCTCTTATTTGCCTTCAATAAACGTGGTGTTTACTCACTAATGACCTAATCGTGACACCGCCTCCCTTTCTCTCCTTCAGGAAATGATTTGCAGTTGAGCGAGTCTGGAAGCGACAGCGATGATTAAACAAGTTCATGGCCTCTTCACAGAGATGTTGAATCTATTTGTATTTGATGGTCCAGCATCTGTTTTGCACTAAAACTGACCGTTCTTACTGACTGAAGTGAATGTTTGCAGATTTTGATAAAAGAAAATATTTCCTTCTATTCATGCTACATAGCGATGTTGCAGCCATCTTGAATCTGCCAGTGTCCTTGATTTTATATCAAGAATGACCAGGTTTATGCTGACTTTGTACAGTAAGCCAGGGGGGCTCAACCCCAGTCCTCAAGACCCCTCAACAGGTCAGGGTTTCAGGATATCCCTGCTTCAGCACAGGTGGCTGTCTTTGACTGAGCCACCTGCGCTGAAGCAGGGATATCCTGAAAACCTGACCTAGCGAGGAGTCTTGAGGACTGGCGTTGAGCCCCCTGCAGTAAGACATTAATTTCCAGCCGCCTGGTTCTGCTTGACATGTACGAAGTCACTTCACATGCTGTGTGTTTGTTTTTTTTGTTTGTTTGTTTTGTTTTTTTGTGGGGGGGGGGGGGGGGGAGTATTCTCCAGATTATGGAAAAGTTTTATTGTAAACCCGCAGATTATTATTACCAGAGTTAAGTGTAATGAGAGGAACAAATCATTTTAAAGAAGTTAGAAGAATATTTCACACTTCATTAATTTATTTGAAGAAAGTATTAACTTGTAATACTGCTGTGCTTACAACAGTTAAACACAAACGGAAGGCGCCAAATCACTGAACTTCTTCAGTTTTATTTAATTATGCATATTAACCCCCTACTCTGCCAAACAATGCAGGCTTCCTGACCGCCGTTACTGCTGGGTTGCTGAATTGGAACCATGCTTGTGTTACATTTCCACTCTGCCTGATAGCCCCTGAAAGGAAAAGCCAAATGCAGGATTCTACGGGTTCAGACTGTTGCTTGAACAAAAATACCCAGAAATATATGGAGACTCCAAAATATTTCAACTGCCTTGTCCCAATCACTGAAGTCCCTACCCCAAAAACCAACCGCGACTGCTCTGAGGGTGCAGACAGTGCTGAATATTGGTATTTAGTACTGTTGGATAGCATACAGTCTGAGCAGACAATGCACAAACGGAATCCCTTGGGCGTAGTGGGTTTTGCAGTTCTATAGGCGGTTACAGGAACCTACGCGACTACATGACCTCCGTTAGTCAATGCAATGTATGTTATTTTGAAGCGGCAATCTAAGCACGCGCGTTTTATTTTCTTTATTTTTCCATGGGCTATTTTCTTTCTTATTTTACATAGGCTTGAATCAGGGGGTCTCTGGAGCTGAATCCCCCCCCCCCCTAATTTTCAGCTCCGGACACCCCCTGCTTCAGGAGATTCTCGCCTTGCAGGTATCATGTAATGGCGGCGCTGTGCCGTCATCAGGCTCCCATCTGCCTGCAGGGCCCGGGAGCTTTAAACCTCAGGTAGCTCAGCCGGAGCGACTACCAGCACCCCATAAGCAGGTAAGTATCTCCGGAAGCAGGGGGTCCCCAGAGCTGAAATTAATGGGGTTCAGCTCCGGAGACCCCCCTGCTTCAATCACCTGGGTGGAAAAAGGAAAGATTTGCTCTTGGATTGCTCCTTTAAGCCCCTTGGGGGCTGAGATTTCGTATGAAGGTGTTCATGCAAAGGTTTGTTTATCCCGTGATAGCCAGAGGGGAGATCAGGGGCAAACTGCGTAATCCTTCTTCCCCCATTGAACTTTGCAAGAGTTGCCTTCAATCTCTGATTGCAAAGAACGGCATTCTGTTAACTGTGCACTTACCACCTCCTGTTGTTTCTTCATTAGGACCAGGTGATCTTCCAGGGGTCAGACTCTTTCCATTTTGTGTCCTTGTCATTCGCTCCTTTATGTTCTTTATCTAGAACTAGCCACAAAGCAGGCGTTTCAATCAGATTCACATTGGAAGATGTGAACAAATGAATAAACGAATAAAGCAGATATTTAACATTTTCATTTGAATTGTTCTTGAGTTTATGTTCAGCGGTGAGCATCAGCATCCCCGATTAATGTTCACTTTGGAAATATACGTCTAAAAATGAAAATAAGTAAATTGGTGAGACGGTGAGTAACTGCAGATGAGAGCGTTGTAGTGAATGCGTGAGAGTGTTTTAGATCTGCTTGCGGGACATTAAATGCCCCTTGGAGTTTGGTTTACATTCTCTAATTATGTTGCACTTAATTTGTTTTGAGGTTTTTTTTTCTCCCATTGTGGAAATACTGAAATACACGGGAGAGAGGAACACGTTTAATAGTTTTCAATTCATCACAAACGTCAGGACCTTCTATTAAATGATCAATACATTTAGAGAGCTCAATGTAATGCTTACAGCGGAGAATCCGTTAGCTGCTCCTTTTGGGATTGCCTTGGCTCTTCTCCGCTTGGTTCCCAGATAATTAGAGCAGCTGGAGGATTACTGTCAAACGCACATTAAAGGTAAACGTATACTGCCCAAGCTGCAGTTTTCTTACTGTCACTGGCCATTGTATAAACCGAATAAGAGGACTTGAAGCTATGACCGGTTTTATGTTTAATCACATAAATCCAGTTTCAGCTTAAAGTCGCAGCCTGACCCCTGATGCTCCCCCTCCTGCGGCCCAGTTATGAGTTGTGGGAGGGGGAAACTTCTCACGCCTTCAAGAAAAGTCACCTGGGGTCTGCTGTTAACAGAGCATTCCCCCCTACTCTGATTTTTGTTTCCAGGGTGTGTACGTGGGAGGCCACGTGAGCCAAACCCCACTATGCTCAGTTCTGGGGACCTCCGGTGAGGTTACTGGGTTTTATTCTCCCTCAGGGAAAACAAAATATCAGGCAAATAGGAAGTTGCAACCATTGGTTGTGGATGCCCATGTAAATCTTTAAAAACCAGAAAGTGTTACCGGTAACATCACCAATAATATCTTTGTAACCCCAGGGTCCTTGGTGCAGAAAATAACGTGGTCCAGCTCTGGAGGATCCCCTGGTTCCAACCTTGCAAAAGTAATGGGTTAGTTTGGGTGGTTTGCTCCTTTTAAAGTAGCTACTGTATGCCAGAAAGTGCTTACGGTTGTAATTTCTTGGCCTAATAATGTTACAATGCACAAGTCACATTCTCTGACAGCCTTTGGTCTCTGTAAATATGAAAATCCATGTCTAGTCTAAATCTACCCCAATCTTCAAAAGTGGGGACAAATCACTGTCTCAAACCAAAGGCCAATCTCTCTTCTCCCAATATTATCCAAAGGCATGGAAAAATGTGTCCACTCCCAATTAAGTGATTACTATACCAAGACAAATTTCCCTAGCCAATTCCAATCTGGCTTTCGCCCCAAACACTCCACGCTAACTACCCTGCTAAAAGTTTGCAATGAAATCCAGTGTGGAATGGAACGGGGACAACTCACTGGTGCAACTTTCCTAGATTTTGCAAAGGCTTTTGATACTGTTGATCATGCTATCCTGCTCAACAAACTCCAGAGCTCTGGAATAGGGAAGCATGCTTTAAACTGGTTTCAGTCCTACCTATCAGGAAGATCCCAACATGTGTCCATCTCAGGCTCTAACTCCAACCCCCTGGATATCACCTGTGTTGTCCCGCAAGGCTCTGTTCTGGGGCCCCTATTCTTCTCAGTGTTCATTAATGATTTTCCTACAGCTTGTAAGAGAGCAGGAGCTTCAATACACATGTATGCAGATGACACAATATTATATGCACACAGCACTAGCGTCTCTGACCTTGAACACATACTTCAATGTGACTTTTTGAACATTGAAAATTGGATTTCCCAAAACAAACTGTTTTTAAACACTGACAAGACTGTAACAATGGTAATTGGGACCAAGGCTTAAATTTTAAAGCTTCTATCACTGAGCTCCAGATCAGAACCAACGCTAATACCACCCTGGCTCCTGTTACTGGTTTTAAATACCTGGGCATATGGTTTGACTCCCATTTAACATTTGGGATGTACATTGATACCCTGCCATCCAAATCTTACGCTAAACTAGGGGTACTTTATAGGAACAAATCCTCCCTGAGTCTCCTGGTCAGAAAGCGTATCGCACAGCAGATGCTAATGCCAATTATTGACTATGGGTATGTGTGACGGGAGCTTTGCGACAGGCTATTAATAATACACACCAATATATATAACTGGGTTGAACTGGGACGAGACTTAGATATGATAAAATATAATTTATTCTTTGATAAAGGTGAACACACAAAATATACAAATAACAGGCAAAATATAGACACTTACTTAAAGATTAGGACAAGAAAGCCATCAGGATACAGAATGGGCCATTTCTTCCATAATTCTGTTGCAGATGAAGACATCACCGCAATACATGAAGACCATGAAGACCATACATGAAGACAATAGCCATAGGCTGAGCCTGGTTCTTATACCATTATTTCCCATTGAACACAACCTAAACCCAGCCCCTCTCATAAATCAGCGGTGAAGTTGACAGTTTTCCCCAGAGTAAAACTCCTCCCACCCAAGGACGTTTACAAACTGCTTTTCCTATCTAAATAACTTCATAACTTCAGTTCAGTGATACCTACCGGCACGCGAGACATATTAATACAATCCGGAACGCATGACGCTCCCAACGAGACTAAATATTACCGTGTAATACTAAAATTAAGAGAGATATTAATATATGGCTCTTAGTATCTGTTAGATATCAAGTGTTTAGAATCATTAGTTGGGGCTCGGTCCTACGAATACACATATGTAATTTTTAGCACGTTCAGCTAAGGACATCTCATAATATTCTTATATTTAATAAGGTCACCCATTCTGATATCCCCTTGGTAACCGCACCCCCTGGCCCCCATCAAAAAATCCTTTGAAGCAGGGACCCCTGGGTGGTGGACATTTGTCACCTGGTGCTAAATGTCCCACCCAATGTCCCAGCCTGGGTCTAGCTGTCTCTAGCAATATTCCCTTGGTCTGCAAATTAGGTATTAACATACTGTGCACTAAAAACCCCTTCTGCTTTTCACACCCAACTTCAATCAAGCCTTTTGAAGTCCAGATTTTCTGAAAAGACACCCCACACCTGTATTTTCTTAAACTGTAGCTTATTAACCCCTTAAGCCCCAGTGGGTGTGGTGCAGACACTGGCCCAGAAACAATACATTTTTTTACAGGGGATTAAGCATGTTTGGATATTGAAGCGAGGTAAAAACACATTAGTGGACCTCAGTCCAGTTAACCCCTTGCTTCCCAGGTGAGGGTAGAGGGTGGCCAATTGGGGTGTAACCCCTTTAATCCCGGGCCAAATCCTCCCCATCGTCACAGTATGGGTATAATATACGGCTCGGCACCTCAAACCCACTTTAGCAAACACCCTCTACAATTCAATTTGCCATTTTGTCCTCCAATGCAACTCCAACACACATCACTGTGAAATGCTCAAAGAACTAGATTGGCCATCACTTGAGTCTAGGCGCAAAGTTCACCTTTCCTGTCTCACCTTCAAATACTTTCTGGGCAACCTACCCGCCTATCTGAACAAGCTCCTCACCCCTACCACATACAGCACCTATCACCTGAGATCTGACTCCAAAAGTCTGTTCATGGTCCCAAGGTTCAGCAATGTATCCGGCCGCTCCTCCTTCTCTTACCGTGCACCCCAAAACTGGAACAATCTACTGGAGACTCTCACATCCACCACCAGTCTAAGTTATTTCAAAACTAAAGCTCTCACATTTTAATCTGGTCTGTAACTGTTACAGTACATGGCCAATAATATATATTATCTCTCACTGCGCATGCTATGTCTTCTATATAATGTATAACCCTATAACCCTGCTCACTTAATGTAACCATGTATTATTTTTCATCTTATCTCTATGCCCAGGACATACTTGAAAATGAGAGAAGGCGCGGCTCAGTGAGTAAAGACACTGACTGGCACTGAGAGTGAAGCAGGGGAACCTGGGAGAAGGAGCGGCTCAGTGAGTAAAGACACTGACTGGCACTGAGTGTGAAGCAGGGGAACCTGGGAGAAGGAGCGGCTCAGTGAGTACAGACACTGACTGGCACTGAGTGTGATGCAGGGGAACCTGGGAGAAGGAGCGGCTCAGTGAGTAAAGACACTGACTGGCACTGAGAGTGAAGCAGGGGAACCTGGGAGAAGGAGCAGCTCAGTGAGTAAAGACACTGACTGGCACTGAGTGTGAAGCAGGGGAACCTGGGAGAAGGAGCGGCTCAGTGAGTACAGACACTAACTGGCACTGAGTGTGACGCAGGGGAACCTGGGAGAAGGATCGGCTCAGTGAGACACTGACTGGCACTGAGTGTGAAGCAGGGGAACCTGGGAGAAGGAGCGGCTCAGTGAGACACTGACTGGCACTGAGTGTGAAGCAGGGGAACCTGGGAGAAGGAGCGGCTCAGTGAGTAACGACACTGACTGGCACTGAGTGTGAAGCAGGGGAACCTGGGAGAGGGAGCGGCTCAGTGAGACACTGACTGGCACTGAGTGTGAAGCAGGGGAACCTGGGAGAAAGAGCAGCTCAGTGAGTAAAGACACTGACTGGCACTGAGTGTGAAGCAGGGGAACCTGGGAGAAGGAGCGGCTCAGTGAGTAAAGACACTGACTGGCACTGAGTGTGAAGCAGGGGAACCTGGGAGAAGGAGCGGCTCAGTGAGACACTGACTGACACTGAGAGTGAAGCAGGGGAACCTGGGAGGAGCGACTCAGTGAGTACAGACACTGACTGGCACTGAGTGTGAAGCAGGGGAACCTGGGAGAAAGAGCAGCTCAGTGAGTAAAGACACTGACTGGCACTGAGTGTGAAGCAGGGGAACCTGGGAGAAAGAGCAGCTCAGTGAGTAAAGACACTGACTGGCACTGAGTGTGAAGCAGGGGAACCTGGGAGAAGGAGCGGCTCAGTGAGACACTGACTGGCACTGAGTGTGAAGCAGGGGAACCTGGTAGGAGCGGCTCAGTGAGTAAAGACACTGACTGGCACTGAGTGTGAAGCAGGGGAACCTGGGAGAAGGAGCGGCTCAGGGAGTAAAGACACTGACTGGCACTGAGTGTGATGCAGGGGAACCTGGGAGGAGCGGCTCAGTGAGTAAAGACACTGACTGGCACTGAGTGTGAATCAGGGGAACCTGGGAGAAGGAGCGGCTCAGTGAGACACTGACTGGCACTGAGTGTGAAGCAGGGGAACCTGGTAGGAGCGGCTCAGTGAGTAAAGACACTGACTGGCACTGAGTGTGAAGCAGGGGAACCTGGGAGAAGGAGCGGCTCAGGGAGTAAAGACACTGACTGGCACTGAGTGTGAAGCAGGGGAGCCTGGGAGAAGGAGCGGCTCAGTGAGTAAAGACACTGACTGGCACTGAGTGTGAAGCAGGGGAACCTGGGAGAAGGAGCGGCTCAGTGAGTAAAGACAATGACTGGCACTGAGTGTGAAGCAGGGGAACCTGGGAGAAGGAGCGGCTCAGTGAGTAAAGACACTGACTGGCACTGAGTGTGAAGCAGGGGATTCTGGGAGAAGGAGCGGCTCAGTGAGTAAAGACACTGACTGGCACTGAGTGTGAAGCAGGGGAACCTGGGAGAAGGAGCGGCTCAGTGAGTAAAGACACTGACTGGCACTGAGTGTGAAGCAGGGAACCTGGGAGAAGGAGCGGCTCAGTGAGTAAAGACACTGCCTGGCACTGAGTGTGAAGCAGGGGAACCTGGGAGAAGGAGCGGCTCAGTGAGTAAAGACACTGACTGGCACTGAGTGTGAAGCAGGGGAACCTGGGAGAAGGAGCGGCTCAGTGAGTAACGACACTGACTGGCACTGAGTGTGAAGCAGGGGAACCTGGGAGAAGGAGCGGCTCAGTGAGACACTGACTGGCACTGAGTGTGAAGCAGGGGAACCTGGGAGAAGGAGCGGCTCAGTGAGTAAAGACACTGACTGGCACTGAGTGTGAAGCAGGGATCGGCTCCTTGTGACCCTGGGCAAGTCACTTTATCTCCCTGTGCCTCAGGCACCAACAACATAGATTGTAAGCTCCATGGGGCAGGGACCTGTGTCCTAAAAATGTCTCTGTAAAGCGCCACGGGAAAAACTAGCAGCGCTATACAAGAACAAACAATTATTATAATGAGAGGTAATTACTTCTCAATGTATTACTTCCTGGTAAAACGTTTTATTAATAAATGTCTGTGAGCTTTTACAATGTCCTCTAATCCAGCGGTGCACCAAGTGGGGGGGGTGCTCCCCAGGGGGGGCACTAGATTGTCTGGGGGGGCGTGCGTGGGTGTTACAGAGGCCCCGCACTTCCCCGCAGGCATTTAAAATAAATGCCGGGGACCGCGTGAGGCCTCTGTAACTGCTTTACTTACCTTGGTTCCAACGACGCGTCTCCATGGCAACCGGCGTCAAATGACGTCGCGGGTTCGTGTGACGTCACGTTGCCATATCAACGTGATGTCACCCCGCAACGTCATTTGCGGGGGGGAGGAGGGGGAGGGGCGCGAGCCAGGAAGGAGAAAGGGGGAGATGAAGATAAATTTGCGCACCCCTGCTCTAATCCTGGAGATCGTGCATCACTCAAACAATGTTTATCAACTATTATAGGCTAAAGCTGTAATATTCCGGGCGTTACTGAAATCCCTGCTCACTGATTGGTTAGAATTCCGGGCATTATTCATTCAATAATGGCCGGAATTTTTGGTAACTTGTCATTTCACCTTTCAGAGATGCAGGGGGAGCGCGCTGAGAATTTGAAATAAAAGAACTGTTAATGTTACAACTGTTACCTGTAAATACCTCTCCTGGTCCAAGCTCTGGCAGCAGCTCCGCTCCTCGCCCAGCATGGCAGCATATGCAGTCTCTCCCTCTCTCCCTCTGCCTCTCCCCTTCTCCCTCTCCTGTCAGAAGCTGGAGGGTCCTAACTCGTAACTTTGTTACTTGCAACAAAGTAATATTTCTCACCACTTCTATAGCTTGTGCTAAGGTCATTTGTATTTGATTTTTATTTAGTTGTAGCTAATATCACTGTCCCCCCCCCACTTCTTTCCCCATCTCTCATTCACCCACTTCTCCCCCATATGTCCCCACTTCTCCCCCTTGGCTCCTATTCTCCCCTCACCTCTCTCTCCCCCCCCCTTCACCCCTCTTCCCTCTCCTCACCACTCTCTCTGCTCCCCTCACCTCTCTCTTCTCCCCCCTCACCTCTCTTCTCCCTCCTCTCCCCCCTCACCTCTCTCTTCCCCCCTCACCTCTCTCTTCCCCCTCACCTCTCTCCCCCGCCTTCTCACCTCTCTGTGCTCCCCCTCCACACCTCTCCCCCCTCACCTTTCTCTCTCTTCTCCTCCCCCCCCTACCCTCACCGATCTCCCCTCTCATTTGCTACTTTACTTATTTTTCCTACACAGGTGCATCACCGTAGTTCCGATTTGATATATCTATACAAAAGTGTCTATTATTTTATGAAAAAAGTCTACATTTAGCCTATAATAGTAATAATCCCCTCAGAACAGGGCATTACTGGCCAATAATGCCCTGGCTGGGTTACCTCGGCTTCGCCTCGGGCCTTCAACTCTTCCAGCCAGGGCATTATTGGCCAGTAATGCCCTGTTCTGAGGGGATTAATACTTAATAAATGTTTAACCCTCTCGGTACCAGAGGCTCCGGCTACGAAGGGGTTTATAAGTAATGTCTCCAAAACACAAAGTCAGACACTATAAAAACTAAAAAAAAAGAAATACTTTGCACTTTGGCTTAATAGAATTCAAATATGCATCTAATAATGGTATTGCTAATGCATTGTTTGCTATATGCGTATATAGTATCCTTGTGTACTGTCTGACAATGTACAAATTACAAGCAGATATCGCTAGAGAGCTAAAGTAGAACAAATCCGTATAAAAATGCTTCATAAAACTATCAGGAAAAGAAGCAGTACCAGCTCGTGTTCATCAGATTTATATCAACGTACATGTTATGGATATAAGGCTGTACTATAGAAGATGAACACGGTGACTGCTGAGTGGGGCATTTCATATTGAGTACAAGACTCCACCTAGAACACGAATCAAACGGTCACTATGTGGGGTCTGGTACTAGGTGGGCTCTGGTACTAGGTGGGCTCTGGTACTAGGTGGGCTCAGGTACTAGGCGGGCTCTGGTACTAGGCGGGCTCTGGTACTAGGCGGGCTCTGGTACTAGGCGGGCTCTGGTACTAGGCGGGGTCTGGTACTAGGCAGGGTCTGGTACTAGGCGGGGTCTGGTACTAGGCGGGCTCTGGTACTAGGCGGGCTCTGGTACTAGGCGGGCTCTGGTACTAGGCGAGCTCTGGTACTAGGCGGGCTCTGGTACTAGGCGAGCTCTGGTACTAGGCGGGCTCTGGTACTAGGTGAGCTAATTCTCACCCCTGAATTAGCATGTCTGTATGCAAAACATATTACGGTAACCGTTAGTCCGGTTAAGAAGTCCTTTGTTCTGCCTCCTCTCCTGCACTTATGGAGGAGTGTTTTTATTGAATCCGTGTTTTCTGTGTAATGTGTAAATATAGTGATTCTTAGGCCGAGTCCATAGAAGGACAGGCCGCGCTGAGCCGTGCGGACGCTCTGCGCTGAGCCCCTGCATCCTCAATGAGGATGCCTTGAGAGGGAGCTCACGCGAGCGTCCGCAGGCGTGCTGAGGCGCTGGAGTTTTCAGCGCGCTGTCGGCTGAAAACATCCAATCAGCGCGGAGCTGCATTAACGTCACGGCGCCGTGACGTCGACGCGTCGCGGGCGATTGGCACAGCGATGTCACTGCCCCACCTCCCTCAGTCTCCCCCGCCTCCGATCGCGCCCGCTGGCTCGCCTGCATGGGCATGAAATCGTGCAGATTTCAGCAGGCGAGCGTCAGCGTCAGCGCGGCTCAGCTCGGCTCAACCCTCTATGGCCCCAGCCTAAGGGATGATACTGAATACAGTTTTGTATTTGTTCTCTCGGGCGATAGCTCAGTGAATAGGATTTAGTAACGTTTTACAGCGATTAAAGCTGAGTCAGTGTCATGTTATTTGCATTAGTGAACGCTGTGCTCATTTTAACGTGCATTAACTTAGAAATAGGCTTACACTAATTAGTGAATCTGGGCCTAACTGAGGCATCACAACCAATCCTGTTGCAGCTAAGTGGTTAACCCTAGCTGTCCTGCTGCTGACAGAGACCTGCAGGCTGCAACCTGTTACATTGTGGCACTTCTTGGCAAACCACAGGACAACACTGCCACCTTGTGGACAAAGTAATACTTGCTAGATTTCTGCTCTTTTCTGTGTATATAATAATAACTTTATTTCATATAGCGATTTTCTCCCAATGGGACTCAAAACGCGTCACAATTGCAGTATTGTATGTCTTTATTTATATAGCGCCATTAATGTACATAGCGCTTCACAGTAGTAATACATGTGGTAATCAAATAAATAACAGATAATATAAATAACAGATCATGGGAATAAGTGCTTTAGACATAAAAGTAACATAAAGGAAGAGGAGTCCCTACCCCGAGGAGCTTACAGTCTAACGGGTAGGTAGGGAGAATGTACAGAGACAGTAGGAGGGAATTCTAGTAAGTGCGTCTGCAGGGGCCCAAGCTTTATGTATCATGTGTTCAGAATATTCACAGTGCTATTCATATGCTTCTTTAAGCAAGTGTGTCTTAAGGTGGGTCTTAAAGGTGGATAGAGAGGGTGCTAGTCGGGTATTGAGGGGAAGGGCATTCTAGAGGTGTGGGGCAGTCAGTGAAAAAGGTTTAAGGCGGGAGGGCTTTAGATACAAAGGGGGTAGAAAGAAGACATCCTTGAGAAGAACGCAAGAGTCGGGATGGTGCATAGCGAGAAATTAGGGCTGAGATGTAAGGAGGGGCAGAGGAGTGTAAAGCTTTAAAAGTGAGGAGAAGAATGGAGTGTGAGATGCGGGATTTGATCGGAAGCCAGGAGAGGGATTTCAGGAGGGGAGATGCTGAGACAGATCTAGAAAAGAGTAGAGTGATTCAGTATAGTGCACGATACACAGTACACAGGGATTTTACAGACACAGTCTTGCTTGCATATTGCTTTATTGCATTGCACAGTTTAACTGCTTCCAGAATAGTGTTTTAGAAATTTAGATTGAAGACTATAATTTAATTCGATAATTAAATCGTATTACATCAGGGCTGTCCCTTATTTCATTGTATTGTCCCGGAAAGGTTTGTCGGGACGCATAATTGTCCCCTATTTTAGTTCCTTGACGCATGGGGGGGATGGGGGTGGGGAGGGGAGAGCTGGAATTACTGTCCCGCGGTGGACCCCCACCCTGGAGTCGGGCCCAACTTCCGCATCCACGCGCGGGACTGGCGCAGCGCCGGAGGCCCCCCCAAGGTAAAGGTGTGTGTGCACCCTGGTGAGGGGGGGGGATATTGTGTGTGTGTTTTGGGGTGAGCAATCCCGTATAATAAAAACGTAAATGTTGCAGCCCTAGTATTACATACCCTCCAGCTATGAAGCAGTTGTATGACACACGTGATGACCCGTGTAATTACACAGAACGTTTCTGTGTGGGGTTCGCTGCACGGGATTTCCATAGGGATTCCTTGCAAGCGCCTGGCTCCTGCAGGAGTAGAGGGACAGCAGTGGGAGATGTCGGGGTGTTGGTGTTGCACACTGAGCACATACAGTTAGTATTTGGTGCGCGCTGCAGGAATCCTCACGCTGTATAAGCAGTAAGTGCCGCCTGAGACGGCTTCATGGGTAATTCTACTAAAACAAACGTCCGCTGCGCGAGTCTCCAGCATTTCCTGGGCCTCTCAAAACGCCATGCAGCCTGTACTGGGCGGGGGATACTTCTCTTGTGCAAGTCGCCTTTCAGGCCTAAATTTAACAAGTTATGGGAGTCGGCGTAAAGATGTGCGAATGTCTTCAAATGGGGTTTGCACTTTTTTTTGCGGTTTTCTCTTAAATTTCGCATTTTTGCAAAAAGTCCTATAGATCAAAAAGGGCATTATATAATTATATAAGGGGCCATGTGGACTGCTCAGTGAATTTTAATTTGTGGCAACAAATTGTGGCAAACTTTGCCAATTTTCTCATTTTTTTGCAAAAACACCATAGGCAAACATGGCCAGCATAAGAAACTTCAGTTAACGTTTTGCAAATCTCATTAGGGGACATATATTGAATAGTGCAGCTAATATTATACATAATACTGTATATAAGGCTTAGCATGACTTTGCACTGGTCAGTTATTGAAATTAAGGCAATAATTAAAATGTATTAAATAATTAGAAATGTCTCTGTAGGTATATAATTACTAAATGAAACATAAGAAAAGGGAAACATTAGGATATCTGATTAATACGGGGTGCATCCCGCTTTGCTGTAAGAACGCTCCAATGTAGCAGTGTTTCCATTATTTTCCCATTACAGGAGCCTGTCTGCCTGCTCTGTGTATTACATCTTCATCCTTTTAGAGAGAGCAGTTCCATTAGCCCTCCTCTGATCTGGCTCTTTTCTGCTAATTTAACCTGGCACTAACGTGTGTGCGCATGACGTTGCGCGTGCACGAAGCACGCGTGCGTTGTGTTTACAGGCAAAGCTGTGCCGTGCGTGCCTAGGAGGCGTGGCCATGACGTCACACGGGTAGCCCTCCCTGTGATTGGCTCACAGTGTCACGTGGCACCGCAGCCGCTCAAAAATATAAATCTCTTTGTATTTCCACCGAGCTGCCGCGCCAACGCTGTCTGCTGAGCGCGTCGGCAGTGGATGCACTGGCATAGGCTGACAGGTATCTTTCATTGCCGCACACGCACTTACCATAATACATGCCTAAGAAAGGGCAGACATAATCAGAGGTGTTACAAACGGGTTTGCAAATAATATTTTCCCAGGTTTTTTTGTAACTTAAATTTTTATTGAGTTTTAACATATTAAACATTAATATTAAAAGATGGAAGACATCTGTCGGGGAGTCAGCGGATACACGTTTTACATAACAAAATAGCCAAAAAGGGGTAAAAAATATATATAAAAAAGGCCCCCTTTTACAGGGAACATCCCTTCCCCAGCAGTAGAGGAAAGTGATTAAGTGTTAACGCGTTCCGCGATCGCCTTAGTGTTTCATGTATTGGAAGCGAGAAAATACCGGGCCTTGTTCACTAAACGACTCGCTGTAGCACCACCCAATTCAGTATTTACCGTGCGGGAAATGTAACCTTTGCTGTTTTTATTATCAGGATTTATAGACTTTGTTTAATCCCCTTGAAGTGAAACTTTTAGGTATTTTTGTGTCCTGTGAAAATGATATTTTCCTAATTTTTCCAGATCCTGTGAAATTCACGTGTAACCCTCCCTGCCGGCTCTTTAGGAGTTTCCGTTGCGTGTCCCTGTACATAGCTGTGCTCAGTCTGTCTTACCGTGTCGGGGTGTTGGATCTGTGCAGGCTGCGCGTTGGTAATGCAGTGATGGGCACTGGTAATGCAGTGATGGGCATTGGTAATGCAGTGATGGGCGTTGGTAATGCAGTGATGGGCGTTGGTAATGCAGTGATGGGCGTTGGTAATGCAGTGATGGGCGTTGGTAATGCAGTGATGAGCGTTGGTAATGCAGTGATGGGCGTTGGTAATGCAGTGATGGGCGTTGGTAATGCAGTGATGGGCGTTGGTAATGCAGTGATGGTCACTGGTAATGCAGTGATGGTCACTGGTAATGCAGTGATGGGCGTTGGTAATGCAGTGATGGGCGTTGGTAATGCAGTGATGGGCGTTGGTAATGCAGTGATGAGCGTTGGTAATGCAGTGATGGGCGTTGGTAATGCAGTGATGGGCGTTGGTAATGCAGTGATGGGCGTTGGTAATGCAGTGATGGGCGTTGGTAATGCAGTGATTGGCGTTACTAATGCAGTGATGGGCGTTGGTAATGCAGTGATGGGCGTTGGTAATGCAGTGATGGGCGTTGGTAATGCAGTGATGGGCGTTGGTAATGCAGTGATGGGCGTTGGTAATGCAGTGATGGGCGTTGGTAATGCAGTGATGGGCGTTGGTAATGCAGTGATGGGCGTTGGTAATGCAGTGATGAGCGTTGGTAATGCAGTGATGGGCGTTGGTAATGCAGTGATGGGCGTTGGTAATGCAGTGATGGGCGTTGGTAATGCAGTGATGGGCGTTGGTAATGCAGTGATGGGCGTTACTAATGCAGTGATGGGCGTTGGTAATGCAGTGATGGGCGTTGGTAATGCAGTGATGGGCGTTGGTAATGCAGTGATGGGCGTTGGTAATGCAGTGATGGGCGTTGGTAATGCAGTGATGGGCGTTGGTAATGCAGTGATGGGCGTTGGTAATGCAGTGATGGGCGTTGGTAATGCAGTGATGGGCGTTGGTAATGCAGTGATGGGCGTTACTAATGCACTGATGGGCGTTGGTAATGCACTGATGGGCGTTGGTAATGCACTGATGGGCGTTGGTAATGCACTGATGGGCGTTGGTAATGCACTGATGGGCGTTGGTAATGCAGTGATGGGCGTTGGTAATGCAGTGATGGGCGTTGGTAATGCAGTGATGGGCTTTGGTAATGCAGTGATGGGCGTTGGTAATGCAGTGATGGGCGTTGGTAATGCAGTGATGGGCGTTGGTAATGCAGCGATGGGCGTTGGTAATGCAGCGATGGGCGTTGGTAATGCAGCGATGGGCGTTGGTAATGCAGCGATGGGCGTTGGTAATGCAGCGATGGGCGTTGGTAATGCAGCGATGGGCGTTGGTAATGCAGCGATGGGCGTTGGTAATGCAGCGATGGGCGTTGGTAATGCAGCGATGGGCGTTGGTAATGCAGCGATGGGCGTTGGTAATGCAGCGATGGGCGTTGGTAATGCAGCGATGGGCGTTGGTAATGCAGCGATGGGCGTTGGTAATGCAGCGATGGGCGTTGGTAATGCAGCGATGGGCGTTGGTAATGCAGCGATGGGCGTTGGTAATGCAGCGATGGGCGTTGGTAATGCAGCGATGGGCGTTGGTAATGCAGCGATGGGCGTTGGTAATGCAGCGATGGGCGTTGGTAATGCAGCGATGGGCGTTGGTAATGCAGCGATGGGCGTTGGTAATGCAGCGATGGGCGTTGGTAATGCAGCGATGGGCGTTGGTAATGCAGCGATGGGCGTTGGTAATGCAGCGATGGGCGTTGGTAATGCAGCGATGGGCGTTGGTAATGCAGCGATGGGCGTTGGTAATGCAGCGATGGGCGTTGGTAATGCAGCGATGGGCGTTGGTAATGCAGCGATGGGCGTTGGTAATGCAGCGATGGGCGTTGGTAATGCAGCGATGGGCGTTGGTAATGCAGCGATGGGCGTTGGTAATGCAGCGATGGGCGTTGGTAATGCAGCGATGGGCGTTGGTAATGCAGCGATGGGCGTTGGTAATGCAGCGATGGGCGTTGGTAATGCAGCGATGGGCGTTGGTAATGCAGCGATGGGCGTTGGTAATGCAGTGATGGGCGTTGGTAATGCAGTGATGGGCGTTGGTAATGCAGTGATGGGCGTTACTAATGCAGTGATGGGCGTTGGTAATGCAGTGATGGGCGTTGGTAATGCAGTGATGGGCGTTGGTAATGCAGTGATGGGCGTTGGTAATGCAGTGATGGGCGTTGGTAATGCAGTGATGGGCGTTGGTAATGCAGTGATGGGCGTTGGTAATGCAGTGATGGGCGTTGGTAATGCAGTGATGGGCGTTGGTAATGCAGTGATGAGCGTTGGTAATGCAGTGATGGGCGTTGGTAATGCAGTGATGGGCGTTGGTAATGCAGTGATGGGCGTTGGTAATGCAGTGATGGGCGTTGGTAATGCAGTGATGGGCGTTGGTAATGCAGTGATGGGCGTTGGTAATGCAGTGATGGGCGTTGGTAATGCAGTGATGGGCGTTGGTAATGCACTGATGGGCGTTGGTAATGCAGTGATGGGCGTTGGTAATGCAGTGATGGGCGTTGGTAATGCACTGATGGGCGTTGGTAATGCACTGATGGGCGTTGGTAATGCACTGATGGGCGTTGGTAATGCACTGATGGGCGTTGGTAATGCACTGATGGGCGTTGGTAATGCACTGATGGGCGTTGGTAATGCACTGATGGGCGTTGGTAATGCAGTGATGGGCGTTGGTAATGCAGCGATGGGCGTTGGTAATGCAGCGATGGGCGTTGGTAATGCAGCGATGGGCGTTGGTAATGCAGCGATGGGCGTTGGTAATGCAGCGATGGGCGTTGGTAATGCAGCGATGGGCGTTGGTAATGCAGCGATGGGCGTTGGTAATGCAGCGATGGGCGTTGGTAATGCAGCGATGGGCGTTGGTAATGCAGCGATGGGCGTTGGTAATGCAGCGATGGGCGTTGGTAATGCAGCGATGGGCGTTGGTAATGCAGCGATGGGCGTTGGTAATGCAGCGATGGGCGTTGGTAATGCAGCGATGGGCGTTGGTAATGCAGCGATGGGCGTTGGTAATGCAGCGATGGGCGTTGGTAATGCAGCGATGGGCGTTGGTAATGCAGCGATGGGCGTTGGTAATGCAGCGATGGGCGTTGGTAATGCAGCGATGGGCGTTGGTAATGCAGCGATGGGCGTTGGTAATGCAGCGATGGGCGTTGGTAATGCAGCGATGGGCGTTGGTAATGCAGCGATGGGCGTTGGTAATGCAGCGATGGGCGTTGGTAATGCAGCGATGGGCGTTGGTAATGCAGCGATGGGCGTTGGTAATGCAGCGATGGGCGTTGGTAATGCAGCGATGGGCGTTGGTAATGCAGCGATGGGCGTTGGTAATGCAGCGATGGGCGTTGGTAATGCAGCGATGGGCGTTGGTAATGCAGCGATGGGCGTTGGTAATGCAGCGATGGGCGTTGGTAATGCAGCGATGGGCGTTGGTAATGCAGCGATGGGCGTTGGTAATGCAGCGATGGGCGTTGGTAATGCAGCGATGGGCGTTGGTAATGCAGCGATGGGCGTTGGTAATGCAGCGATGGGCGTTGGTAATGCAGCGATGGGCGTTGGTAATGCAGCGATGGGCGTTGGTAATGCAGCGATGGGCGTTGGTAATGCACTGATGGGCGTTGGTAATGCACTGATGGGCGTTGGTAATGCACTGATGGGCGTTGGTAATGCACTGATGGGCGTTGGTAATGCACTGATGGGCGTTGGTAATGCAGTGATGGGCGTTGGTAATGCAGTGATGGGCGTTGGTAATGCAGTGATGGGCGTTGGTAATGCAGTGATGGGCGTTGGTAATGCAGTGATGGGCGTTGGTAATGCAGTGATGGGCGTTGGTAATGCAGTGATGGGCGTTGGTAATGCAGTGATGGGCGTTGGTAATGCAGTGATGGGCGTTGGTAATGCAGTGATGGGCGTTACTAATGCAGTGATGAGCGTTGGTAATGCAGTGATGGGCGTTGGTAATGCAGTGATGGGCGTTGGTAATGCAGTGATGGGCGTTGGTAATGCAGTGATGGGCGTTGGTAATGCAGTGATGGGCGTTGGTAATGCAGTGATGGGCGTTGGTAATGCAGTGATGGGCGTTGGTAATGCAGTGATGGGCGTTGGTAATGCAGTGATGAGCGTTGGTAATGCAGTGATGGGCGTTGGTAATGCAGTGATGGGCGTTGGTAATGCAGTGATGGGCGTTGGTAATGCAGTGATGGGCGTTGGTAATGCAGTGATGGGCGTTGGTAATGCAGTGATGGGCGTTGGTAATGCAGTGATGGGCGTTGGTAATGCAGTGATGGGCGTTGGTAATGCAGTGATGGGCGTTGGTAATGCAGTGATGGGCGTTGGTAATGCAGTGATGGGCGTTGGTAATGCAGTGATGGGCGTTGGTAATGCAGTGATGGGCGTTGGTAATGCAGTGATGGGCGTTGGTAATGCAGTGATGGGCGTTGGTAATGCACTGATGGGCGTTGGTAATGCACTGATGGGCGTTGGTAATGCACTGATGGGCGTTGGTAATGCAGCGATGGGCGTTGGTAATGCAGCGATGGGCGTTGGTAATGCAGCGATGGGCGTTGGTAATGCAGCGATGGGCGTTGGTAATGCAGCGATGGGCGTTGGTAATGCAGCGATGGGCGTTGGTAATGCAGCGATGGGCGTTGGTAATGCAGCGATGGGCGTTGGTAATGCAGCGATGGGCGTTGGTAATGCAGCGATGGGCGTTGGTAATGCAGCGATGGGCGTTGGTAATGCAGCGATGGGCGTTGGTAATGCAGCGATGGGCGTTGGTAATGCAGCGATGGGCGTTGGTAATGCAGCGATGGGCGTTGGTAATGCAGCGATGGGCGTTGGTAATGCAGTGATGGGCGTTGCTAATGCAGTGATGGGCACCAAGAACTTTATTCATAGAAACAGCAGCTTTATTAATCCCCATCGATAAATGATCAGTCTCAACATACACTTCATGTTATGTGTAGTCTCAGGTATACTCACAGGTTGAACTGTCTGTATGCTCTTCCCTAGCTGCCCCAATCTCGGCCCGCTGAGGAGGTACTAAGGCTTGGCTCATAAATGGTTACCTAAAGGATCCCTCTCCTTAATCGAGTTTGTGGAGCTTCTTCTCCTGTGGCCCCTGCTGGGCTGTGTACTAGATCCTCTCGGGCTCTCATCAGTATCCCAGTCTTGGGTGCTGATCGCCACCCTGTGACCTTCTGGGTTAGAGTTAGTGAAGGACCCTCTTGCTGGGCTGATCCTGCTCTGCTTCAAGGTCATGGCTCAGGGACCCCCAGTCTAGGCTTGCTCCATGTGAAACAAGAGAGTAGTATGGAGCCATTCCTATGGACCCTACCTGTGTAGGACACTGTCTCTAACTCCAAAACAAGAGAGAGGGATCCCTACACTGTAATAGACCCATCTATACAAGTAACCTATTCACAGTGAGGCTCCTCCACTATAACTCCTCCAGGAACCTGAGTTCCAGCACAGTCTCCCTCACTATATATATCCTACTGTTATGTCCCTGTTACCAGGCAGGGACTTAGGCTCTGCCAAGTCACCCTGTGTTGTGATGGAAGGAAAACGTAATCCCACAGTGGGGAGAGGGGGGTGGTTACACATGCTTTCCGGATCAATAGTGTTCTCACGCGTTCTCACTCCTTGAGAAAGGGCTGCATAGCCTGAAACGCGTGGGAGAATTGTGATGTTCTGTCCTTAGTGTTTTTTTTGTTTTTAATATATAACTAATAAACTTTTTTTTATTTTTCCTACAACTTGGTGAGTTGAATGGTGCTTTTTCATCGGACTTTGCTGTTCTACCAATTTTTTTCACTCATTCTGCCTGGCTGATTGGCGTGGCGCTGATCCGTAGCGCAGGTTACGTTCTTGGACAAGCGCCAAGCATCACGGGAGAACGCCGGATGAAGACGGGCACCTCCGCGTGTATCGAATGATCGGAGCTACTATCTGAGCTTACCCGGACGGGCTAAAGCCTGTGACTACTGGCCGCAGCACTCGGGATCTCTATTGCCCCAGCTACAGGATAACAGGTACTCACCTTAGTACCACTGGATACAGTACTGGTACAGCAAAGACGGGCCGAGAACTCCATGTGGATCTGGACAAAAGAGGTAATATACATTGACTGCCTCATGTTCCCCACCTGTTCTCATATAGTGCCTGTCGTTCCCCTTCCAGTTTTCCTCTCTCGATCACTACTGTGATACCAATTGCTGATTAGTTTCTCTACCTGCTATACGCTGCGGATACAAGTCCAACATTAACTTTTTATGACAACTATATATGGACATTATCTGTTTGGGACCCCTTGCTTTGTCCTGCGAGTTCCAACCATCGCTATTTTTGGAGCTAAGAGTAGTTTTTTTGCTATTCAATCATTAGTTCACAGATGCTTCAGCAATACTTTTATCTAACACTATTTCTCCATTACCGGGACGTCCGTGTGCTCCCTTTATCCCTAGATATCGTCGCAGTGGACCCCAGCCCTATAATCTGCATCCCCTCACAGGGTTACAAATGGGAGCGCGGAGGGACCGGGGACAGCCAGGGAGCAGGTAAGAGGCGCACGCACGGCCGCACACGCCGCCAGCTGCACTGGGGACCTGGCCTTACTGCTGTGAAGCGCTATGTAGATGAATAGCGCTGCGCGGCTATACAAATTAAGATGTACATACCGTATATTTGGGCACAATGTATTGGTAATCATATTCCAATTTCTATATTTACTTTATACTTTGAGGATATCAAAGTCCAATAAATCAGAACCGTTTGATCACTTCTAGGGACGGCCTCTTTAATTCCTTGATTGCTGGTGTATAACAAAGAAAGGGTTAAGTAATTATTTTACACTTTATTTAATAAGCTTTCATTTTAATTGCTACATGGGAGAGTAAATCTCCAAATCTGCATAAAAACCCCCTTATGTATCGTTTGCATACAGCTAAGTATCCGTGCAATTAACATCGGGCCAGCACACACACAAGGTGCAAGGAATTACAGAGCACAAACGATGGAAAAGTCATTAATCATTTGCATTTAACGAAAACAAGCACAAACGTTTGCCAGTTCCACCTGGTTCCACTATCAGCGACTCTTCCTGGCTGAGAGAAACCATAGGACCTCGGCAGAAAACGCGAATCGGTGTCGCTAACAAACGTTGTGTCCATGTGTTCTGGAGAAGAAAACAAATCCACGGAAAGTAAAACGCACCCAATTCTGTACCCCGAAATCTGGGATCGGACGTGTCCGGAACCAGAGACGTTCTGTTTTTCCGAGGTGCGTATTAAATTCGCGATACAAAAGATGGGACCCCACCTCCTCATGCCCTTTATTGGGAACGGGGAGCTTTGTGTATTACCGGTACTGAAAATCACCGGGGTGGTTACATGGAGAAGTCTGCGGATCTTTTTGCATGAAGGCAAAAACCAGACTAAATCCGGTGATCAATCCTCTGGACACGCGCAAGACAGATGATGGGAATTTGTTGAGTGCTTTTTTGGATACTGGCCATTTCCTGGTTAGTGACTTAACATTTCAATGGATGACATTAAAATATTGGGATCACCTTTCTATAACCCCGTAAGCACGGAAGGGGGCAGTGATGCACTAGATTAACCCCTTGTCTGCCAGAGGGGTGGGCAATGCATTGCTGTGCATTCTTCATTTGGCACCCAAGGGGTTAGCTTATTTATTGTAGTACACAGATGAGACACATGGAATATGCAAACACGAAATGTGCAGCAGATACATTTCACCCCATTATATATCAACTCCATTCCTTTTGTGAAGTTCTAGAACAGTGTTTTTCAACCCATCCCTTAAGGTTTTCCTTGCAGTTTTCAGATCATTTGGAAATTGTATTAAATGCAGAAGAATTTACAATGCATCTGATCGCAGACGCACTATTAGAGAGGTAGGGATGAATCTCCGGGAAGCGCAGGGATATGTGAAAACAAAAATGTATATAGATAGTGCAATATTGCTGTGACAAATTAAATAAATTGGCTGATCTAATGCAGATGTACTCACAAGTGTGAGAAGGTTAAAGGCACGTAAAGGTATCTTTCCCAGAGTATGGATGTCACACTGTATTCAGGAAATCAATCTCAGCCCCATATAGAATCCAAGAGACCTTAGAAAAGAAGACTGGACATAGCGCAGACTGTATACCAAGAATTTATAAAAGGTAAGTGAAAGGTATTACACTCACATGATTTCAAAAGTTTAAAAGCATTTCGATCACACGCAGTGGATCTCAGCAGCCGGATAGATGGTGTATCTGGTTCCCCTCCCTCCGTGGCGTGCGTGTCACTGGTTTGCGTTCCAACTGCACAGGAAGTGATGTCATCGGCTTCCAGGGGTTCCGACCAGTAGTACAGACGTCACTCTACGCGTTTCATCTCATTGATTTCATCAGGAGCTATTAGAGAGGGTTGGGGTTCCTTACGATGCATCTGATCTCAGACGCGCTATTAGAGAGGGTTGGGGTTCCTCAGAATGTCACAATATAATTATAGGGTTCCTCAACCAAAAAAAGAAGAAAAAAAAACAGTTGTCTAGAAGCACAAAAGGGGTTAACTGAAATGTACACATTACAACAATACTGAGTCTCCCTGCCTGCGATGCGCTGCAGGTCCATGTGGCAGTTAAGGGGTTGCAGGTGTTGGACCTGCTAAAATGAACAATGCAATGTTCCATTGCATTGTGGGACATTGGATCCTTAGACGCCGGTTCCATACGAAAGATTTTATCCCTGATTGCATCAATTGCTAAACTTTACCGATTTCGCCTAACACGACTGCATCCAGGTCGCGGTGTCGCAGACTGCAGCGGTTTCCTGTATATCGCTGTGAAAGGCTGCACTCAACCGATTTACCGTGAGTGAGAGGCACGGCGTGTCGGCGACTCCAGCAGCGCCTTCCTTCCCGCGTGGAGCCGTTGAAACGCTCCCCCTGTGTATGTGCGGTGCTGCAGGATGTAAAGATTGAATGCACTGCTGTGCGTCCCTGCGCGTTTCTCTTTGCTTCCATTTTTTCTTTTCTATAGTAGGTATTGAGCCGGCTGAGATCAGCTGCGGGACATTGTACTTGTCAGAGAAACCAGATTTGAGAGCGAGAGCAAATCCCTGAGGAAGGTCCCGATCAGCGGACCAAAACGTTGGATATATGTGCAAGTTTCTTTAATACAGTTTATAGCTGCTTATACCTTCTGAGTGCTGTTGTCTCCTTACCTTTGCTGGTAATGTATGCTTTATATATATATATATATATATATATATATATATATATATATATATATATATATATATATATATATATATTGTACATACATACACACATACACACACTTAGTAAAGGTGGGTAAAAAAAGTGACAAAAACCCTCCACAGTAAAGCATATAGCAAATGGAAATATTCCTGTATGCTCTTTTGCATATCGTAGACAGGTCTGCAACCCTGCCTTTCACCATTATCACCCAGCACACAGCACTTCCACTGCAGTAATATTTCCATTTGCTATGTTCTTTGCTGTGGAGGGTTTTTGTCACATTTTTTTACCCATCATAACATAATTAAGTGTGGTGAAACCTATCCCTGCTTCATTTTGCAAAGCCAGTGTAACCAACCCCACACTGAGGAGATCCATTAAGGTCGAAACAGCTGTCTGTGGGTGGGTTTACTGGCTGTGCATCTTAACCCAGGCTGTGCTCAAAGCTGTGACCATGCAGCAAGCTTAAGCCTATAGGGAACCATGTTAAATGGTTTTGAAGCAAAAGGTGGCACTGTGTGCTTATTTGCATGTCATTTCCCAGAATCCCTTGCTGCAGTGGAAGTGGGTGATAATTGTGAAAGACAGGGATGCAGACCTGTCTAAGATATGCAAATGAGCACACAGTAATATTTCCATTTGATATATATATTATATATATATATATCCCCTTATTGGATACATTTTTAAAAGACATTTTATGAACCCTTTTACATACATTTCTATGATTTATTTGTCATTAATTTGTGACTGTATTCACCTTTTATCATTTATTGTTACCATATAGATATTTGCGATTTAAGCTTGAATATTACCTGTAGTAGTTTTCATACCATATTAGTTATAACCTGTGTGTTTGTACATAGCTCACTTGAGCACCTATATTCCATTTGTTGTGTATTTTACACAAATAGTATTACACTATTGTATTACTTATACTCACCCAGCGCACAGAGCGACCCCATCACACAATGGAAGAATACAACCTGTAACAAATGTGCCGCCATACTCTGTACTGCTTTATTCTGCAAACGGTTTTATTTCAGGGGAGTCTCAGTATTTTTAACCCATGCTCAATCTAACGCAAGAATAAGTGACTTTTGATGCCTGTTAAATTCCTCTCCCCCATGACCTTGCTGCGTTTCCGCCCCGCAGGCTGCAGGGGGCGCTGTCTTACCTCCCTTATTCCAAAGTCACTGCAGATGACGTTCTTATCAAGCGATGTTCATTACCGATCTGAGCTCAATTAATTGTCCATAGACGGAGTTCATCTTTGTAAAATCCTTCCTCATTTCCATGGGAATAATTAAGATGGGGAATATCTCCATTCTTCCAGGCTCACGTTAACCAGAGACAGATGGTCACTTACATGGAAATGTACGATATTATGATTTTTTTTTATATATATACGCGCAGTGGTAGACGACATCAAAAATAAATTGAACTCTAGGGTGTACTGCAATTTTATTTCACAAGCTAATAATTTATTGCACACTTTCAAACTAAGATCTGATTAGATTTTCGCCCTGTGATGTTCCGGCGTCTTCATTTGTATTCCTTTATAATATGCCCTGTCCTTATCTCTGCGCGCGTCAATGTTACGGAGGATTTCAGATTACGCGAGGAACTGCCTGCTTAGAAACATGTCCGTGGTTTTGGAATAATTGTTTTGTTGAACACAGTTTGATAGCAGAAAGTCTGTCACCCCTCCCGGTTCTGTTGGACACTTATAGTCTGGGCCAGTCACGTTATATTCCCTTCATACCAGACACCTCCCACCGCGCTGATCCACTAATACGGCTCACAGCCCGCCGCCCACTCCTCACATAACTAAACAGGCCTGCGGACAGGGGCAGGTTTCCCGCGATGGACTGTAGCTTACAGCGGCAATTTTTGTGCATGTGTGTCGAGAGTGCAGCATCACCATGACAACGTGACATCACATGCCGCCATGACATCATGACACCGCTATGCTACGGCGGAGGGTCGCCCCTGACCCTATGGGCGTCAAAAAGGTAAATCCGCCACGTCCTGCGGCTAACACCCCCGCTACCCTTCCGGCTAAAACAATCGAGCCTGCGTCCCCCATGCCCTCTCCACTAATCAGGCCAACGGATCTCAGCTGCTCAACCAATCATGTCTGCAGACTCCTCCCCTCTTACGCACAGTGACCCGGTAACTCGGGGCGCAGTAAAGTCCGTTATTTCCCCTGAAGTCAAAACCTATCCGCAAAGCTAATTATATGCAAATCAATCTCATTAGCACGGGAGTAACGCCGCGTGAAGTTAGCCCTGCCTTGCGGTTGCTGCAAATAACATGGCGCTATGCCAGCCTCACCCAATGGTGGCGTTGCGCCCATGCAGACCCCTCCGCTCTTCTCCCAAACCCGTAGTGCAGGGTCTGGCTGTGAGTAACGCCAAATTTAGCTGTGACTTAACTATCGCCTCGTCAAATCCCTGCGTTAAAGTTAACGGAGCGCCGTGGACATGCGCCGGCAGTTTCCTGCCACCATTGTTTCGGGGCACTGGGCACCCAAAAATAAAAATATGATGGGAGAGATGCCAGAACTGCAGGGGGCCCCTCAAGAGTGACCGGGGGGGGGGGGAGGGGGGGCGCTGCCGTCTGGCACAAGAGCAGCAAATATGGAACACCGACTACTCTGTGCTCTGGGAAAACTGCTCGTGATTGGTTGATGGGAGCGGTTATAATTAACCTGTTTGCCTCAAATTTGTACAGATAAATGATATTTATCCATACAGTCAAATAAACACCCATCTGAGCAAATATATTCCTGCATAACTCTAATTTATACATACAGTGGATCTTCTGCATATTTAATGTTAAAATGAATGAATCACATAAATATATTTATATACATATTCTTCTTCTTTGGTCATTTACTAGGAATACCTCTCCCCCCCCCCGCCCCCCTTATCTGCTTGGTGACATAAAAAAACATATATATGTATATGTATGTATATGTATGTATATGTATGTATATGTATGTATATATATATATATATATATATATATATATATATATATATATATATATATACATACATACATATATATAGTGTATATATATATAGTGTATATATAAAATACATTATAGCCAATATCTGTAAGCATTGTTATGTTATAAGGGTAAATGTGATGGGAAGAGCACCCTGACATTGCTGGAATTAATGGCCCGAGCAATGTATCTCAAGTTAATGCGATTCATTGTAATACTGAATGGATTTAAAATCAAAGCAGGTATAGTGTCTGAAAGTCCTGAATATGCACATTTGTCATTAGATTAAAATGGGACGGCATCCACACTAACCAGGAAAGATTGCATCCCTAGTAGGACCCTCCTGTCCACACGTACACGTCCTGCGCTTCTTCACATCCAAATGACCCTCGGAATCACAAAACAAGAATAGATCAAAGGTTCGGCTCTCCTGGACAGGGGCGGAAATCACATATTCCATGAAGATGTTTGATTACAATATATTTAATGATATTACAAACAGTATCGGTGATTAAGGTGCCATTGTTCTTCTGTGTTTTAATTCACAAAATAGATATATTTTGAAAGCTGAAAGCCCTCCTCCCGTCACCAACAAAAATATATCTTGTAACCTTACCTGGACCAGGTGGTCCCTTGGAGCACGTCCATGGCTCCCCAACCTCCAGGATCCCTCTGGTTCCCCAGATATTTTCAGTTTTTTGTGCTGGTTCTTACACAAAAAAATAAATACGGCTGCAGGATCACGAATAGAAAGTTTTATTGTCACTCACAAAGCTGTCACTCCTAACGCCGTCTCTCCCAACGCCGTCTCTCCCAACGTCGTCTCTCCCAACGCCGTGTCTCTCCCAACGCCGTCTCTCCCAACGCCGTCTCTCCCAACGTCGTCTCTCCCAACGTCGTCTCTCCCAACGTCGTCTCTCCCAACGTCGTCTCTCCCAACGCCGTCTCTCCCAACGTCGTCTCTCCCAACGTCGTCTCTCCCAACGCCGTCTCTCCCAACGCCGTCTCTCCCCCAACGCCGTCTCTCCCCCAACGCCGTCTCTCTCCCAACGCCGTCTCTCTCCCAACGCCGGCTCTCCCCCAACGCCGGCTCTCCCCCAACGCCGGCTCTCCCCCAACGCCGGCTCTCCCCCAACGCCGGCTCTCCCCCAACGCTTTCTCTCCCAATGCTGTCTCTCCCCCAACGCCATCTCTCCCCCAACGCCGTGTCTCTCCCAACGCCGTGTCTCTCCCAACGCCGTGTCTCTCCCAACGCAGTGACTCTCCCAATGCTGTCTCTCCCCCAACGCCGTGTCTCCCCCAACACCGTGTCTCCCCCAACGCCGTGTCTCCCCCAACGCCGTGTCTCTCCCAACGCCGTGTCTCCCCCAACGCCGTGTCACCCCCAACGCCGTCTCTCCCCCAACGCCGTCTCTCCCCCAACGCCATCTCTCCCCCAACGCCGTCTCTCCCCCAACGCCGTCTCTCCCCCAACGCCGTCTCTCCCCCAACGCCGTCTCTCCCCCAACGCCGTGTCTCCCTCAACGCCGTGTCTCCCCCAATACCGTGTCTCCCCCAATGCCGTCTCTCCCCCAATGCCGTTTCTCCCCCAACGCCGTATCTCCCCCAACGCCGTCTCTCCCCCAACGCCGTCTCTCCCCCAACGCCGTCTCTCCCCCAACGCCGTGTCTCCCTCAACGCCGTGTCTCCCCCAATACCATGTCTCCCCCAATGCCGTCTCTCCCCCAATGCCGTGTCTCCCCCAAAGCCGTGTCTCCCAGCGCCGTCTCCCCCAATACATATAAAAAGACCTCCACTCCCGCCCAATCCATATACAAATCCCCCCCCCCCCCCCAATCCATATAAAAATCCCCCCCCCGCCATTCATATAAAAACAGCAGACTTACCTTGGGGATGATAAAGCTGGGTCCGGCGCTGCAAGTTGGGGCTGGCCAGGCCCGGCTCTCCATCAGCTGCAAGTCTCCTTATGCCGTGATTCCTTATGCTGCGATTATACCAGAAATTGGCGGCGGCTGAAAAACAAATTGCCAAAATCCTATGAAGGTTTAAACGCAGCGCGGCGTCTCCTGAGGAGATTTTCACAATTGTATCACCGCACCACTATATCCCCGTGTATCACCGCACCACTATATCCCCGTGTATCACCGCACCACTATATCCCCGTGTATCACCGCACCACTATATCCCCGTGTATCACCGCACCACTATATCCCCGTGTATCACCGCACCACTATATCCCCGTGTATCACCGCACCACTATATCCCCGTGTATCACTGCACCACTATATCCCCGTGTATCACCGCACCACTATATCCCCGTGTATCACCGCACCACTATATCCTCGTGTATCACCGCACCACTATATCCTCGTGTATCACCGCATCACTATATCCCCGTGTATCACCGCATCACTATATCCCCGTGTATCACCGCACCACTATATCCCCGTGTATCACCGCACCACTATATCCCCGTGTATCACCGCACCACTATATCCTCATGTATCACCGCACCACTATATCCTCGTGTATCACCGCATCACTATATCCCCGTGTATCACCGCATCACTATATCCCCGTGTATCACCGCACCACTATATCCCCGTGTATCACCGCACCACTATATCCCCATATATCACCGCACCACTATATCCCCGTGTATCACTGCATCCCTATATCCCCGTGTGTCCCCACACCACTATATCCCCGTGTATCACCGCATCCCTATATCCCCGTGTATCCCCACACCACTATATCCCCGTGTATCACCGCACCACTATATCCCCGTATATCACCGCACCACTATATCCCCGTGTATCACCGCACCACTATATCCCCGTGTATCACCACACCACTATATATCCCCGTGTATCATCGCACCACTATATCCCCGTATATCACCGCACCACTATAAAACCCCAGTGTATCACCGCACCACTATATCCCCGTGTATCACCGCACCACTATATCCCCGTGTATCACCGCACCACTATATCCCCGTGTATCACCGCACCACTATATCACCGTGTATCACCGCACCACTATATCCCCGTGTATCACCGCACCACTATATCCTCGTGTATCACCGCACCACTATATCCTCGTGTATCACCGCATCACTATATCCCCGTGTATCACCGCATCACTATATCCCCGTGTATCACCGCACCACTATATCCCCGTGTATCACCGCACCACTATATCCCCGTGTATCACCGCACCACTATATCCCCATATATCACCGCACCACTATATCCCCGTGTATCACCGCACCACTATATCCCCGTATATCACCGCATCCCTATATCCCCGTGTATCCCCACACCACTATATCCCCGTGTATCACCGCACCACTATATCCCCGTGTATCACCGCACCACTATATCCCCGTGTATCACCGCACCACTATATCCCCATATATCACCGCACCACTATATCCCCGTCTATCACTGCATCCCTATATCCCCGTGTATCCCCACACCACTATATCCCCGTGTATCACCGCACCACTATATCCCCGTATATCACCGCACCACTATATCCCCGAGTATCACCGCACCACTATATCCCCGTGTATCACCGCACCACTATATCCCCGTGTATCACCGCACCACTATATCCCCGTGTATCACCGCACCACTATATCCCCGTGTATCACCGCACCACTATATCCCCGTGTATCATCGCACCACTATATCCCTGTGTATCACCGCACCACTATATCCCCGTGTATCACCGCACCACTATATCCCCGTATATCACCGCACCACTATATCCCCGTGTATTACCGCACCACTATATCCCCGTGTATCACCGCACCACTATATCCCCATATATCACCGCACCACTATATCCCCGTGTATCACCGCACCACTATATCCCCGTATATCACCGCATCCCTATATCCCCACACCACTATATCCCCGTGTATTACCGCACCACTATATCCCCGTATATCACCGCACCACTATATCCCCGTGTATCACCGCACCACTATATCCCCGTGTATCACCGCACTACTATATCCCCGTGTATCATCGCACCACTATATCCCCGTATATCACCGCACCACTATAAAAACCCCGTGTATCACCGCACCACTATATCCCCGTGTATCACCGCATCACTATATCCCCGTGTATCACCGCAGCACTATATCCCCATGTATCACCGGAACACTATATCCCCGTGTATCACTGCACCCCTATATCCCCATGTATCACCGCACCACTATATCCCTGTGTATCACCGCACCACTATATCCCCGTGTATCACCGCATCACTATATCCCCGTGTATCACCGCATCACTATATCCCCGTGTATCACCGCACCACTATATCCCCGTGTATCACCGCACCACTATATCCCCGTGTATCACCGCACCACTATATCCCCGTGTATCACTGCACCCCTATATCCCCATGTATCACCGCACCACTATATCCCCGTGTATCACCGCACCACTATATCCCCGTGTATCACCGCACCACTATATCCCCGTGTATCACCGCACCACTATATCCCCGTATATCACCGCACCACTATATCCCCGTGTATCACCGCACCAGTAAGGGGTTACCCGCATTTTCAAGAACATTCCAAATGGCAGAAACCTGCTTGGTACGAACGCTGAATATTTCTATTACTGCGCTGTCCCCCAAAACACTTCTAATCCGCTATCAGCCTGTAGGAAATCAAAGACCCCTACAAGAGGAACACACCGGGGTATGAATAGGGGACAATGTGTGTTTCTATCCCTAACAGCGAGATTTAGTTAATGACCCCCCCTTGGGCGTCCGGCGTCTCCGCTCGGCAGTCAGCCGGGCAGATTGAACCCATCTATCATTGATACTGTTTGACGTGTATTAATATTCCCAAAACTTGGCTGCAGCTCGCAAGATTCTGATAATTAACGAGTCTCCGCTGGATCTCCCGCACTCTGCGTGATTTATATCCCGGTCCGGGTTATTTATGGGGAGACCTGTATTCCATTTTATTCCAGACAGGCTCAGAGGAAGTCAGCAAACTGCAGACACAAAGAGGGTGGTGTATCAAACACACACACACACACACACACACACACACACACACACACACACACACACACACACACACACACACACACACACACACACACACACACACACACACACACACACACACACACACAGTGGTGTATCAACACACACACACACACACAAAGAAGGTGGAGTATCAAACACACACACAGAGGGTTGTGTATCAAACACACACACACACACACACACACACACACACACACACACACACACAAAGGGTGTTGTATCAAACACACACACACATAAAGAAGGTGGCGTATCAAACACACACACACACACACACACAAACACAAAGAGGGTGGTGTGTCAAACACAAGAACCCTCCCAACCCATACACACGCACACACACGAACACACATAAACACACACACACAATTTCCTGCCTTTAAAGACGGCGTATTCAGCCACGTACACTAAACAACAATATCAAACATAGGGCTCTATGCACAAAGCGCCGAAAAGTTTTTTTATCGCCACAAAATGCCTTTGGTATTCAGTAAGCGCCGATAATTTGGCCAAATCGGCATTTTTTGTCCCCGATAAAAAATTATCAGCAGGCGGCTGGCGATAAGCCACTTTTCGGTACCTTTCGGCACCTTTTTAAATCGGCTGTATTCTAGTAGCTCCGATCCTGTTTTCGGTGCTTATCGGAGCTGATCGGCAGTCTCGAAAAGCCATTTTTTCTGCAAATCGTCCCGCCATCTCAAACTTGGCGGGTCGGTGGGGAGAAGCATCGGCAAGGGCGACACTTAGAAAAAATCAGGTCTTTTTCCTGTCTGTGATTGATGCCGGGGGTCTCCGGAGCTGATACCAGCACCGGAGCCCCCCGGCATGCATCCGAGGCAGGAAAAATGCACTTCATTACAGCCCACTTCATTACCTTAGCGGCTAACCGCTAAGGCAATGAAGGGGTTAACCCACCGTGCCAGCTTTATTGTGGGTAGCGGGGGTGGGTGAAGGGGGTATTTGGCCCTTGTTGTTTGTTTAGGGCTTGCGGGGGGGTTGCGGGTGCACTTAACCCCTTCACGACCGTAGCAGTTAATACCGCTACGGTCATGAAGGGGTTAAGGCCTCCCGCTACCCACCCGCAAGCCCTAAACAACCACCGTTGGGGCTAATACCCCCTTCACACACACCCGCTACCCACAATAAAAAAAAAATCACACACAACAGCCCCACACTAAATAAATAAATAAATAAATCTAAATAAATAAATATAATAAATATATATATATATACCCATCAAGGTTGAAACATGTCTGTGAGTGGGTTTAATGGCTTGCATCTTATCCCAGCCTCTGTCTAAAAGCTGTGTTTAAAACAGCATGCATTGGCTTGAGGATTGGCTTGTGTAATACGAGCTTGAGACAAAAGGTGGCACTGAGTGCTCATTTGCATGTCATTTCCCAGAATCCCTTGCTGCAGTGGAAGCGCTGTATGCTGGGCGATGATGGGGAAAGACAGGGTTGCAGACCTGTCTATGACATGCAAATGAGCATACAGTAATATTTACAGTTGCTTTATATAAATATATATATATATATATATATATATATATATATATATATATATATATATATTACCCCAACAGCCCCTATACCCCCCTAACATACACATATATGCACATCAATGATACTATAGGCCGGTGGGGGCCCTCGGGTGTTACCCGCAGGCCTGCAGTACCAATTATGTGCCCCCCCCCCAAATTAATGTAAAAACACATACATACTTATAAATAAATAACCCACCCCCCCCCTAACACATACAGTATAGTAATGGGCACAATTACTATTATCCACAAATGGATAATAGTGAATGTGCCCATTTTAAATACATAAACACCAATCAATACATTAAATACATATAGCACTCACCCATGTCCGGCTGCCACGATGAAGGCCATCCTCATCTTCATCCTGTTCATGCCCCCTCCGCTGCTGCAAAACAGACACAAGAATGAAAACATCCAATGTAATGTCCCCTAACCCCTTAATCACCATAGCGGTTATTAACCGCTACAGTAATTAAGGGGTTAACCCACCCTCACCGACCACTCGGGAGGCCTACATACCCTCCCACACTAACCCCCCACCCTGTGAGGCCTAACCACCCTCACCCACTACCCACAAGGGAGGACTACCCACATACCCTTGGGGCCAATACCCCCTCCCCCCACCCCCAGTACCCACAATAAAAACACTGCCCCACAATAAGCATCATTCTATTTATTAAATACATTACCCACCCCTGTGCCCCCCCATAAATACATGATTTATTCTTTTACATACAGGGTTCATACCCCAGCCCCACGCGAGTCCCCGGCGGGCTGGGCGGGTCACCTGACAGACCTACATGGTACCAGCAACATGTTTCACACAGGTTCTGGAGGCCTGTTGGTGGGTCCCGCCAAGCGCCATGGCCCCCAGGTGGTCTCCTTGGGTCACCGTGGGCCACAATTGGGTCCCCACGGTAGGCCCGCGGATGTCTGGGAGCCCCGGGTCAGACCCACAGGTGTCCGCAGGGCCTCGGGTGGTTCTCATGGGGGTCTGGGGAACTCACGAGTGCTCACTACGGGTCCGCGGTGCCCCCACGGATGTGGGACCATCGGTTCATCCCCGCACCTACGGGTCCGCGGTGCCCCCACGGATGTTACAAAAACATAGTTGCATTAAGTGATCAGGGTTATACATTATATACAATACATTGCATGCAGAGTTTGAGATCATATATATTATAGGCATATGTAACAGTTACAGACCAGATAAAAACGTGAGACCGCTTTAGATTTGAAAGAACTTAAACTGGTGGTGGATGTGAGAGTCTCCGGTAGGTTGTTCCAGTTTTGGGGTGCACGGTAAGAGAAGGAGGAACGGCCGGATACTTTTTGGAACCTTGGGACCATGAACAGTCTTTTGGCGTCTGATCTCAGGTGATAAGTGCTGCATGTGGAAGGGGTGAGGAGCTTGTTCAGATAGGCAGGTAGCTTGCCCATAAAGTATTTGAAGGCAAGACAGGAAAGGTGAACTTTGCGCCTAGACTGAAGTGATGGCCAGTCTAGTTCTTTGAGCACTTCCCTGGATCGCGCTGCCGCTTGGTGGCTTCTGGTATAATCGAGCCCGTTGTCCTGTGGGAAAGCTGCCTCTTTGTTCTGCGGTCCCTGCGATTAGCTTTATTAGGAAGGGGATTATCACCGTCACTGAGATTGCTTGTGTAACGGGTATTCCCTGTGAATACAGACGCTACTACCTGCTGTGTAACCTGTGTGGCTCCCAGGAGCCTAAGCCTCCGCTTGGGGAGTCTGGGGTACATACATATAATACGATCTCGTGGTGCAATGCCTCCACCTGGGAGGGATCCCAACGGAGTGGGAGGAGGCCCTCACAGGAAACAATCACGGTAAGCAAACGGTTGTAAAACAGAACTGGCTTTACTGCATATATGAGAATAACGTTCACTAAACACATTAACGGTTAGCACTGCATAAGGATATTGCATAATCCCCACACCCACCACAGTGTACCCCCACACGTGTCCACAGAATAACCCCCCTTTGTCCCGTGGTCAGCGCTGCCACTATGTGAGAGTACTCGTGTGTGCACGTGCGTAACGTTACCTGCCCAGTGCGATGGCACCTGGGCGTTAAAGACTCTTCGCAAAGGATCAGATGACTTTAGGACGATGTCCGATTCCTCCGGTGAGAAGATCTGTGAGGGCGGTCCACCCTTGGTACGGTTCCGCTCTCTGTGCTGAGCAGGCTTGATCCCAAGCCTCTGGAAGGAAGCGCAGCGTCCGCTGTGTCCCTAACTGACTCTGGATAGTAAGGGGCAGGGTCTCTAACCTAGGGCCTGTCCCTACAACACACAAAACTACTGGTGGCTCAGGGCTGTCTGGGGCCTAGGGGGCTGCTGGCCTTGTGCAGGGAGTCACTGACTCCTGCACCCTACCTCCTTCCCCTAGCTGCTCCTGACGCCGACTAACGTGCTCCTAAACCCCGCGAAATGTATCTATCCCTGAGCAGGGAGATACTGTAGCCCTATTGGCTCCCTGGGGTCAGGTGGGGCTGCAGAGGCTAATGGGACATGTAGTCCCCTCCAAGAGCCCTCTTCTGATTGGTCCCTGTTGCCGCGCTATTCACTGCGCATGCGCGACCTGTCTGTGGGCCTCGGGCGCTTGGCTCTCACTGCGCATGCGCAATGACACTGACAATGGCGGCGCCTCGCCGCCCTGCTTTGGGAGCGCCAGGAGCCCTAACAACGCGATCACGGCCCTGGCAACCGGCCGCACGCGTCCCCGGCAACCCCCCGAGCAGGATCCTGACTGCCCCCACTCTTGTGTTCGGCCGACGGGACCGCCATTGGGCTCACCGGCACCCGCGATCGCCAGCAAAGTGAGGGGGACTTGACAGGCAGGGGGGACCTGGCTACATCTATATGGCTTTTATCATAGGGAGTTGTTAAAGATGGCTGCCCCCATGTGATTTTCATCACTAGCTAAACACACGCAGTTTAGCATCATGTATTTGTTTCTTCTACATTGTTAACCCAGGATTGGGTAACACATTGGTTTATGTTGTGCTTTGAATAATTAGTTATCATCAATTATTAAATGGAAGACATTTATTTGCATTAATGGGATATTAATGTATTTGTGACAAAAGATGCTATTTTCTCCTGGCGTAAATGAAATTCCCCGCGGCATGGTGTATGACTGGAACATCCAAAAGGATTATTAGTGTTTATTTATAAAGCGCCATCATATTCCGCTGCCCCGTACACCGGGGGAACATTATAAAATAAATGAAATTACAGAAATTACATAAGCAGAACAAACAGATACAGAAGGTAATGAGATCCCTGCCCCGGAGAGCTTACACTCTACAGCAGCGGTAGCCAACTCCAGTCCTCAAGGGCCACCAACAGGTCAGGTGTTCAGGATATCCCTGCTTCAGCACAGGTGGGTCAATCAGTCCATGCTTCAGCACAGGTGGCTCAGTCTCTGCTTCAGCACAGGTGACTCAGTCAGTGCTGAAGCAGGGATATCCTGAAAACCTGACCTGTTGGTGGCCCTTGAAGACGGGATTTGGCCGCCCATGCTTTGTCATTCTCTGTGCTAGCGGAAAATTAGCCGGCTTGCGCGGGACGCCTGGATAACCCCATCTGTCTCTAGTGCCCGAATTCCATTCCCAGTATGGCACAGCCGTTTGCAGTGTGGGAGCGACCTCTGCAGCATGCCAAGGGTTAAGTACATCTGTGCCATTATTACCTCCCGTCTGACCAGCACTCTCCTGGTCCCAGGGGTGTATAAGCCCGGGTAGGATTTTCTTGGGCTCACAAGAGCTGACACTGCAGAAGAGCCTGGCATTTGCTCAGCACATTTGCTGAAGCTAAGTGGAATTACAGCTATTATAATACATTTTACATACAAATTGGGAAGAAACTTTCCTTTTAGTGCTGTCCCCTCTCTGACTTTCCTGCTTCTGTGACTTTCCTCCGAGCTGCATTTAATATTGTGTTGGAAAGGTCAGGCCCATGCAGAAAATTCAATCAGCAGCAGAATGGATTGATAGGGGCTCAATTAATTTGGCTTAGTTGCTGAAGGTTGGAAAGCAGAATCAGTGCAATAAAAGTCAGCATTGAATGCCACGCAGCTATTAAGTGACTCAGAAAAGAGTCGCTGTTTTTATTTTTCTGACTGCTGAAATTACAGCATTTTCTCTCTCTCAGACAAACGATTTAATCAGTGTCAATTGCCTTAAAAAAACCAACAAAAAAAAACAATCCTACTTAAAGCAGCAATCCCCCCCTAAATGAAATATTTATCTTTAACACCGTGGGGGTCCTGCAGAGCTCAGTCCGGATGATGTAAGTTCCAGGGATCCCCCCCAGGGACAACACCCCCCACCCCCAGGGATCCTCCCTCCCCCCCCGGGGATCCTGCCTTACCCCCCAGGGGGGTCCCCCTCCCCCCCAAGATCCCCCCCAGTTGTCCAATAAACAAAATCAAAAAAGTTGTTTCTTGGCAAAAAAAACCCTACAGATAAGACTGTCGGGGTCACCAATAGAAATATAACCCCGTGTGGAATGGTGGAATTTGGGAATAAAAGACACTTTAGTTATTTTTTATAGAAAGTCTCCTCTGGCGGCAGTTTTATCGGAGACCAGGTATTTTTTGTCGTTGCTTTTAGTGGATTTTTCTGGCTGTTTCTCTCCCCAGTTTGACCCCCGATAACCTGATAACGTGTCAATGTGCTTCTGCTTCTATTAGCCAGAGCTCATCAGCAGCCAGGAAGTCCGCGGTCCCACCGTCCCGGTTCCATACGTCCCGGTTCCATACGTCCATGTTCCATTCGTCCCGGTTCCATACGTCCCGGTTCCATACGTTCATGTTCCATACATCCCGGTTCCATACGTCCCGGTTCCATACGCGGCGAGATACACAGTGTCGCAGCATAAATAGCGGTCTGAGTGATTAGCTAGGTCATGGGGCGGCCAACTCCAGTCCTCAAGGGCCACCAACAGGTCAGGTTTTTAGGGATATCCCTGCTTCAGCGCAGGTGTCTCAATCAGTGGCTTAGTCAACGACTGTGCTGAAGCTGGAATATCCTTAAAATCTGACCTGTTGGTGGCCCTTGAGGACTGGAGTTGGCCGCCCCTGAGCTAGGTGATTCTTTAAAATAAAAAGGGCCTCTGTACGTGTGACAGGCGCAGCGATTAAGCAGATCTGTGTATTACACAGGTACACGACGTGCTAATAGAGAATATGTCAGCTGCTGTCACACAAGCACCGAGAGATGGCAGTAACAGCCTGGGAGTCACATAGCACAAACTGTATCACCGTGCTCCCTACAGATACTGTATCACCGTGCTCCCTATAGATACTGTATCACCGTGCTCCCTTCAGATACTGTATCACCGTGCTCCCTATAGATACTGTATCACCGTGCTCCCTACAGATACTGTATCACCGTGCTCCCTACAGATACTGTATCACCGTGCTCCCTATAGATACTGTATCACCGTGCTCCCTACAGATACTGTATCACCGTGCTCCCTACAGATACTGTATCACCGTGCTCCCTATAGATACTGTATCACCGTGCTCCCTACAGATACTGTATCACCGTGCTCCCTACAGATACTGTATCACCGTGCTCCCTACAGATACTGTATCACCGTGCTCCCTACAGATACTGTATCACCGTGCTCCCTACAGATACTGTATCACCGTGCTCCCTACAGATATCTTGTAACTGCCTCTAATCAATGTTACAAACAATGGTTTCATTGTATACAGAAGTGATTAGGTGGAAAGGGTTCTTGTCATGTAATGTGTAGGTATTTACAGTATGCTTGTTCTGGCTTTGCAATTTCCAAGCTACAAATTGCAAAGCCAGTATAACCCGCCTCACACTGATGACACCCAAAAGATTGAAAAGCTGTCTGTGGGTGGGTTACTGGCTCTGCATCTTAACCCTGGCTGTGTTGAAAAGCTGTGCAATGCAGCAAGCATTAGCTTATAGGGGTCCATGTCAAAATGGATTTGAACCAAAGGGTGACACAGATTGCTCATCTGCATGTCATTTCCCAGAATCCCTTGCTGCAGTGGAAGCACTGTATGCTAGGCGATAATGGTAAAAGGCGGGGTTGCAGACCTGTCTAAGACATGTGAATGTGCTCATAATTGATATTTTCATTTGCTATATGCTACACGGTGGGGTTGTTTTTGTCACTTTTTTCACCCACCATAACTTATCTAATGTGTGATATATAGAGATGAGATATATATATATATATATATATATATATATATATATATATATATATATATATATATATAGTGTTCGACAAACCTATACATTTGCTCGCCCCGGGCGAGTGGATTTAACATCGTGGCGAGCTCCTATTTTTTGGTACTAGGTGGCGAGTAGATTTTTTTGTGTGGCGAGTAGATTTTTTGGTGATTTGTCGACCAATATATATATATATATATATATATAGAAGGAAAAAAGCTGCGCCTTACAGGAACATATAAACTATGTATGTCTATGTAAAAATATATCTATTGTATAACCTAATGATCTAAGCAATAATGTGTAGGTATACAGACCTATAACCATAAGATAAGCCCATTACAAACATAAAACATGTACACATGGAAAAAAAGCAATTGAAAGGATAAACCAGTCCTCAGATAGTTCCGATGATGAATATGGGTGCTGGTATGTAGGGTCTCCGGCAGCTCTCAATGTGGATCTACCACGTCCACAGGATATCTAAAAAGGGAAAGAGAGGAGAGAGCGCACGCCTATAGCGTATAAAAGTATATTTAATGAAGGGGAAGGGGGAGGGAGGGGTAAAAAACGCACTTACAAGAAGTACAATAAAATCAAGCATATGTGATAATAATCACCACCATCCGGTCTGACTGCAAGCTCTTGGGACAGTCCCAGGCTCCGTTGGTGAAGGAGCAGCGTCTCAGCAGATTCCAGGACTGATGTAGGTCATCCGGTCAAAATGCAGACTTTGGGGGCATTCCCAGGCTCCGTTGGCAAATGAGCAGCGTACCAGCAGTGTCCCAGGGCTGGTGTGCTGTAAATAGTCCCAGACAAAAGTTCTGTATGGATAGTGCCTGCAGCACTAGCGCTAGGATCAATCCGCTCCTGCGCTGGATGTAGACTTGAATGTCAGTGCGTCTGACGTCACGACGCTCCCTGACGCGTTTCGTCAGTCTCGGCTAACTTTTTCAAAGGGATAACGTGAGGGGGGGAGGTCCGGTTTTATATACACACTCCAATAAAGGTAATTGTTGAAAAAACGCCCCTACTCAGCTGCAATCATTATCCGTGCTACCAACACTATAGAATACATAATTACATTTAATGCAGATATTTACCCTGAAAGAATTTGGAGGAGATGATAAATTTAACATATACATACAATGTCTATCATATTGCTAAATATACATTTACAATTAACACACAGTTAAACATATATTTGATATAAAATAGTTATCAGTAACCAATTATAAAACAACAATATAAAACAGCATCGTTCTCTAGGGTTCAAACCAAAATTGAAAATACTAGTCTTGTATGTGGATCAAACCCCATCAATATTAACTATGGGATACATTGCAATAACTCAGCATTGTGAAATGATAATACATATCTAGATCCCACCTGTAGATAGAGGGATGATCACACATAAGCCAGTTTGGAGTATAATACTTAGATATTGATGATAGAAAAAGAGATCATATGACATTATGAACTTGTTAATATATGTGCAACCAAAATATAACAAGTATTAAATATTGCACCCTGATGAGTGCCTAAATCAAATATCAATTCTTATGATCCCATATGGTTGGACCAAGGACAAAATTAATTTAAATATAAATATAATAAAAATAAGGATGAAAAATTAAAAAATGAAATATAAAAATATAAAAATAAAAATAAATTTTTATGAATTTAAATGTTCATACAAATGAAAGCCTAAACTCAAAAGGAGACTATGTAACTGGAGTCTATATGCCACAAACAAAGCTGGGGCCCGGAAGGTAAATCTATAAATATGTGCTACAGTGTGATATAGTGAACCAAGTGTTGTGTATGTGAATATGTTATGTGTACTATAAACTATATACTATATACCTATTTGTATTTATTCTATGTGGTGACTACCAGGCCCTAGTTGGCCATGTTTAAGTGAATATCTAATGAATAAATTAATTATATATATTTAAGAGTACTATTATGGTGTTGTGCTATGTATATAAGGGTAGATTCCTCATACCATCTATTAGACCCAGTGTCCCTATTATAAAGTATCTATTTTATAAATCAACAATGGTGTGTATTGAATGGATATCCATAATTTAGACGGAGGGGAGGAGGGTGGGAACTGGGAAGGGAAGGTACAATATAGGGGGGGAGGGGGGAGGGAAAGGGGGGGGGGGGGAAAGGGGGAGGGGAAAAGGGGGAGGGAAAGGAATGGGATGGGAATGGGGGGATCTCTGGAGGAGATCCAAACAAGGGATGAAGTAGAGAAGCAGAGGAGGAGAACAGGAAGAGGCATCCGAGGATAGACTAAACTAAAGTACTAACGTCTAAACATTCGTTTAGTCCCCCAGGACTGAGAGTGCCCAATTGGTGAATCCAATAGGATTCCCGCCTGCAGAGCGTCTTGAACCGGTCGCCTCCCAGAACACAGGAAGAAATGGTCTCTATTCCCATAATTTGCATGGTCTTGGGATTCTGTTGATGGAATAATTTAAAGTGTCGAGAGACACTGTGATTATTCAGACCCTTAATGACATTTCTCCTATGTTCTAGGAAGCGAGTTCCCAGAGTCCTGGTGGTTCGTCCAACATATTTCAGACTACAACCGCACTGTATAAGATACACAACATAAGTGCTAAGACAGGTGATAGAGCTACTGATGTCATACGTGGTACCCCTTGTTGGAGAACAAACTTGAGTTTGATTCAAAAGATGCCTGCACGTAATGCATCGACTGCGGCCACAGGGATGGTTACCCAATGGTCCCTTCTGTTTAACAGTATCACAAATAGAGGAAGATTTAAGCCTAGTGGGAGCTAGTATGCTTTTTATACTCCTTGCTTTCCTATATGTAACAGTAGCTCTATCCGGCAGGATAGGTCCTAGATGAGGATCACACTTTAGAATGGACCAATGATCATTTAAAATCCTATTGATAAATTTGGATGACTGGTTGTAGGTGGTAATAAATCTTACAGTCGACCTCTCTATCTCTGAATGTATTATTGGGGTGTCATAACCTGAACGTTTTCCTCTCTGTTGTTTATTCTGTTTGTCTTTAGATTTTTCAAGTAAAGTCGATCTAGCAATGGAACTTACCTTGCTGAGAGAGTCGGACACCACGACGGGATCATATCCCTTGGAAAGAAATTTCTTCCCAAGTGTGACTGACTGGTTTTCAAAGTCAACATCCCTTGTGCAGTTCCTACGAATTCTGTGGAACTGCCCCAAGGGAATATTGTTGAGCCAGTGTTTATGATGGTTGCTGGACGCATGGACGTATATATAATTAATTTATTCATTAGATATTCACTTAAACATGGCCAACTAGGGCCTGGTAGTCACCACATAGAATAAATACAAATAGGTATATAGTATATAGTTTATAGTACACATAACATATTCACATACACAACACTTGGTTCACTATATCACACTGTAGCACATATTTATAGATTTACCTTCCGGGCCCCAGCTTTGTTTGTGGCATATAGATTCCAGTTACATAGTCTCCTTTTGAGTTTAGGCTTTCATTTGTATGAACATTTAAATTCATAAAAATTTATTTTTATTTTTATATTTTTATATTTCATTTTTTAATTTTTCATCCTTATTTTTATTATATTTATATTTAAATTCATTTTGTCCTTGGTCCAACCATATGGGATCATAAGAATTGATATTTGATTTAGGCACTCATCAGGGTGCAATATTTAATACTTGTTATATTTTGGTTGCACATATATTAACAAGTTCATAATGTCATATGATCTCTTTTTCTATCATCAATATCTAAGTATTATACTCCAAACTGGCTTATGTGTGATCATCCCTCTATCTACAGGTGGGATCTAGATATGTATTATCATTTCACAATGCTGAGTTATTGCAATGTATCCCATAGTTAATATTGATGGGGTTTGATCCACATACAAGACTAGTATTTTCAATTTTGGTTTGAACCCTAGAGAACGATGCTGTTTTATATTGTTGTTTTATAATTGGTTACTGATAACTATTTTATATCAAATATATGTTTAACTGTGTGTTAATTGTAAATGTATATTTAGCAATATGATAGACATTGTATGTATATGTTAAATTTATCATCTCCTCCAAATTCTTTCAGGGTAAATATCTGCATTAAATGTAATTATGTATTCTATAGTGTTGGTAGCACGGATAATGATTGCAGCTGAGTAGGGGCGTTTTTTCAACAATTACCTTTATTGGAGTGTGTATATAAAACCGGACCTCCCCCCCTCACGTTATCCCTTTGAAAAAGTTAGCCGAGACTGACGAAACGCGTCAGGGAGCGTCGTGACGTCAGACGCACTGACATTCAAGTCTACATCCAGCGCAGGAGCGGATTGATCCTAGCGCTAGTGCTGCAGGCACTATCCATACAGAACTTTTGTCTGGGACTATTTACAGCACACCAGCCCTGGGACACTGCTGGTACGCTGCTCATTTGCCAACGGAGCCTGGGAATGCCCCCAAAGTCTGCATTTTGACCGGATGACCTACATCAGTCCTGGAATCTGCTGAGACGCTGCTCCTTCACCAACGGAGCCTGGGACTGCCCCAAGAGCTTGCAGTCAGACCGGATGGTGGTGATTATTATCACATATGCTTGATTTTATTGTACTTCTTGTAAGTGCGTTTTTTACCCCTCCCTCCCCCTTCCCCTTCATTAAATATACTTTTATACGCTATGGGCGTGCGCTCTCTCCTCTCTTTCCCTTTATATATATATATATATATATATATATATATATATATATATAGAGGATATATATATAAGAGATGATATATAGAGCCATGTCTGTGTCCGCCTGTCTGTTGTGTTCTGTATCTTTTACGACTATCTTGCTACCCGTCATGTTATACATCGATGGAAATCTCTTGTAAGTACTTTCCAGGAACATTAGGTTTACCATAACACTTAACCAACGACTAAATCCTATCACTGAATGGTAATCCAGGGCTGCTCCTTAATGTCTGGGTATTTTGTTTCTCGCCGTTAGTGCTCATGATAATATGCAAAAGAGGTGTTCCCCCTAATATCGCATGTCCACTAAATGCCGCTCAGGGATTTAGGGCGTTCCTAATGGTGGCGTTAGCTCCATCCTGACCCTAAAATATGGGGAGAGAGAGCATAGAGTGTTGCTTCCAGGGTTAGTAATAACGTGTGCGCCATTTCTTGTTTAAATGTTTGATGTTAGATACTAAAGTGGGTTACATATTGCTAAGGAGTGAAGTGTTCTGTCCCATATATGCAGATTATCCGAATGTGAGCTGACTGCAGACAGGATTATCTCTGATAGCCGCACCTGGTCCGTGACAAGACGGAATATAAACGGAGTATTTCAGGAGCAGGAAAACGTTCTCTTCTCTGACAGTCATCGTGTAAGTGAGTCGTTGTCCTGTTTTGATCCGAAATTTGCCAGTCTGCCTCAGTGCACCCCGAAAATCAATTAGCCAAACATTTGAACAAATGGAGTATAATATTTGAGTATAATATTTGAGTATAATATGGAGTATAATATGGAGTATAATATTTGAGTATAATATTTGAGTATAATATGGAGTATAATATGGAGTATAATATGGAGTATAATATGGAGTATAATATGGAGTATAATATTTGAGTATAATATTTGAGTATAATATGGAGTATAATATTTGAGTATAATATGGAGTATAATATTTGAGTATAATATGTTGTATAATATTTGAGTATAATATGTTGTATAATATTTGAGTATAATATTTGAGTATAATATGGAGCATAATATTTGCCCGGTGAGTGCAAGTCAGATTGTCATTGTAAGAATTGCTTACAGTTGTGGTTCCCCTGCAGTGTTATTTTGTACAGTAAGGGGACCGGTTTCATCTCTCTGCTTTTCCCCAGCTCACTGATTTTTAACCTGTGTTTAATGAAAGGAAAATGAGCAGAAGTTAGCAGGACTGCTAAAGCCCTTCCACCTCGTGCCACCCTACCCATCAAAGGGGCAAAGTGAAGCAATTCTGGGGGCAAAATAACAGCATGTTTCTATCAAAGAAAAAAGTCCCATTAAGACCAATATGATGTATTTTCTTTGATAGATCTTGTGCAGTTTATTTGCCCCAGTATTGCTCCACTTTTGTCTTTGTTGCAGACCCCAAAAGAGCACAATTTATGGCTGTGTAACACCTTAAGTGTCACATTTAAAGTGTCTGTAGAGTTAATTTTGGAGTTATCATCTTTGGATGTTTTCTTTCTATATCTGTAATCATGGAGGCATTCCGAATATCTGGACTAACATTCTGATTCATTTCTTCAAACAGGTATGTTTCTGTGAGCTGAATTCTAGCAATTGCAACAGAACTTAACATCTAAGTAACTAGTTGGTATGTTTCTGATGAACATACCCTCGAAACATGAGGTCCCACCACGACAATACCTTCCCCACATTTGCGTTACACACAGACACATCAGATTCAGACTGATTGTCCTGGGCAAAGTCTGTGGAAGCCTTAAGCTCTGCAAGGTCTCTGGGTGTCCGTCCCAGTATGTCTACCACGGCCTGTTACAGCCAGTACTTTGTACTTATTAGGGTCCGCAGAGGCCTTACGCCCTCGGCCCTTGGCGCGATTGTTGTGCCGCTGTAAAGACAGGTCAGTTGGGGCCTTACTCACCGGAGCGGGTATAGCCATGTCCTCCTCTGCCCCGGCGGTCGCCTTCGCTATGCCGGTATCTGGTTGCACCGGAAGGGTGTTGATATTTGCGGTGCGGAAAGAAGTACCGGCCGGTACCTCTCCAATGGATCCCTCCGCTGGGGATCGCTATTAGTATTGTTGTAGCTCCTCAAACGGAGGTACTGGCACCCTGACTATCAAGAGCCCCCCCTCGGAAACTACCCACACATACTGTGAACACCATCCGTTTGGACGTGATGCTATAGTCTCCTTCCTGAGGCTTCTGGGCCTCCAGGATCCTAACAGCCCCTCCAGGTCCCTACACATCAGTCTTTAGGATGGCATGAACTAGAACAGGTTAGGGAGCAGGACAGGCTGCAGTTCCCCTGGCGGAGAAGTTGGTCCCTTGCTGGGCAAGAATCCCCTGGACACTACACCTGCCCCTCCCCCCTTCTGTGTACATAACTGGAGCAACCTCATTTCTCTTACTTGTTTGCTGTAAAAGCCTGTCCTGATAGGAGATCTCAGCATCGCCTCAAAATGTAACAGGTGTTCCCCCACCCTCTGGGAGATTTCACTGTTACCTGGTGTTGTTGTGCTGCTCACCTGCTAGGCTTACAGGATACTGAGGGTCTGCCAGTGGTAGTGGGGATGAACAGGACAGGCTTTAGGATTCTTCTCAGTTCTTACTCGGTGCAGCGCCTCCATTCCCCGCAGGCCCCAGTGGAACATGGTGCAGTCTCTGCAGGAAAACCCTCTTGTACTCCTCCCGATAAACTGCACTCTCAGGCAGGAGTATATAACAGGAACAGCTCTTTATTCTTCAACAACTTAGCATACAACAGGTACACTTCTTCAAAGGGTCCCTGGACTCAACTCAAGGAGCTTGAGGCCCAGAGGTCTATCCTTAGCTTCCTTATTCCCTGGTGGAATAAGGGGTAGTGTCCCACTCTCCTGGTGGAGGGGAAGGAAGGTGGCCAGAGCCCTGGCTCCACACTTCCTACTCTGCACAGAACCCCCTAGAATTTGGATCTGAAGACCCATTTGTACCCAGAGGGAGGGTCTTAGGTCTGAGCCCCTGATATGGCAGAACACAGGCTCCAGGCCCACCCACCTCTGTCACTCAAGGGAGCTGCTTACTGCAGTGGAACCCAAATTAACCCTAACACTGCCTGCACTGGTACCAGGGCTTATGTGTTAGGCAGGGCAGATTAGTAGCCAAGAGGATACATGGATACATATCTAATGTATAACCCGGCTCACTTAATGTAACTATGTATTTGTAACCATGTATTTGTCATTATAACTCTATGCCCAGGACATACTTGAAAACGAGCGGTAACTCTCAATGTATTACGTCCTGGTAACACATTGTATAAATAAATATAAACCCAATTCTGATTAAGGCATTTATAGTTTGTATAAATTCCTCACAATCCCATCAGCTGATAAAATCTTCAGTAACTACGTCCAGCGTTCATTCTGCATGATACAATGTATCCAGTTCTACGTTTATCTCACATCTCAGGCTCTGTTTATGGTTCTTTAGTATTATATGGGCATATTATCTGTGTAATAAAGACAACGAGGACAACTGATAAGATAAGGAAATTCTAGCATGTAATAAAACAAGGGACACAATGCTTTGAATGCAAAGACACTAACAACATTAAGTATTGATGTAACCCCATTGCTGGAATGGCTCGGAATGGCTCGGAATGGCTCGCTGATGGCAAACCCCTTACATGCAACATGACGGGCATAGACTATTTTATATGCAAAGCCTGCTGCCTATTTACACAAGTCTCTTTAACCTTCAAAGTGTCCTTATCAACCACTTGGAATGTCATAGCACAAATGTTCGTCTTCTAGGGCAGGAGCGCTCAACGCCAGTCCGCGAGCCCCCCCCCCCCCCCCCCCAACAGGTCAGGTTTTAAGGATATCCCAGCTTCAGCAGTCGAGGACTGAGCCAATGATTGAGCCCCCTGTGCTGAAGCAGGGACTGATTGAGCCACCTGTGCCGAAGCTGGGATATCTGGGATGACATGTTGGGGGGATCTTGAGGACTGAAGTTGAGCGTCACTGCTCTCGGGCATGATTGGGCAAACTGCTTCAACAAATCGGCATGATCCAAACGTGTGGAAGGCTTCTCCCCCTCTCGTTCCGTCGGCTGGTCATGTGATCACTGCCAACGTTTTTAATTGGGTACTTCCCAAACTTCCAAGCGCACCACTTTGTACGTTTTTTGAAGGACCTTCACCGGTTAGTGGAGCCGAGGAAAGTCTTATTTCCATTACATTGTCCCACAGAAAGCTATTCCCTTTTCTGATTTTATTAGTTTATAGAATGATCCGGTCCCAAATCACTGTGTGAAAGTTACGATTATTTCTTTATTAAGAATTGTACAAACATCGACCAAGCTTTAAAGCAATGGATATTGGTCAATTTGCAAAGTCCAAGACACACACACTTCTCGCGGTCCCGTTACACAAATATATGCGAGACATGACAACTTGAAAACTACAAATCGACACATTTTTTGCAATATGATCGGGCTCGATTTTCAGTTGTGTCTCTGGCGCCGGCGATTACAAAGACAATCTTGTGTATATCACAACCTACAAAGAACCTACACAGGTCAAAGTGTCAGCATTTAATGGTACGTTAAAACAGGCTAAATAGTCACTATGGCCTTAAGCAATTTACAAACTTCGCACTTAGTGGCAAGTTCATCACTGTTATCTCATTCCTTTATCTGAGGAGGAAGAGGAGGAGGAGGAGGAGGAAGGGAGGGGGCAGCAGCAGAGACGTGTAGCAGGTGTAGGAGAAGTTTTTTGCTGGAAGGCTGAGCTATGTGTCGCTGAGCCACGTATATTAGGGTGTAACGATAATGGGATCTGCAGAATGTATCAAGGCAAAAGTGTACGAAAGGAAAAAAATCCTACTGATTTCAGCTGAAAAGCTGTGTAATGCGGCAGACATAAGCTCAGAGGGGGACCATGTTTAAATGGAGAGGAAGCAAAAAGGTGGCACTGTGTGCTCATTTGCATGTCATTACCCAGAATCCCCGGCGGTAGTGGAAGCACTGTGGGCTAAGAGATAATGGGGAAAGGCAGACCTGTCTGAGATGTGGGAATGTTATCACAAGTGGGAGTTTTATTTGCTGAACACTTATTTCCTTTGAAACATACGGAGCCGTTGTTTTGCAGCGGAATTGTTCCACTTTTGCCTTGATACATAAACCTCATAGTTGCAGTTAGTTTTTGCTTGTTTTATAGGTTGGATCGGCTTCATTGTGAAATCCTCCAGCATTTCTCTGTTTTGGTAATTATTGATTTCACAGTGTTTGTGCGAGGAAACCACTGTGATGTTTACTAAATTGCGTTCTAGTTGTGTATTATTTCTGTCCTCTGTAAGGTTCAAGCCTCTAACAAGCAAAACATGAAATGTACAAGTGGTATTTGTTATGAATATTTCGCTTTTTGTAGCTATTGTCTGTTGGCCTCGATTGGCAGAGCTATTAAACATACAGGTCTAGTGATAAATAATAGTGGCGGTTATATATGCAGAGAGGCTCCCAAACAAAAGAGAAAAACAGGAAGATGTAAATAATACAAAATCTCACGGTTTTACGTCAAGTTCAGACTGCACCACTCAAAAGAAAAATATAGAGAGAATAGAACTAGGGGCTCAAGGACAAAAGGAACCCCCAGTTACTAAATAACACAGCAAATAACCAAAGGTGTGCTCAGCACTGAATATTGGAATAGAGTAACAATGGGACTAGATTAAGATCCAAAAATGAAATAAAAAATGTCAGAATAAAAAGTTAATTTCAATTACACATGTAAATAAAATATCACTGTGGATAATACAAAATACACTATATCTATTATAAAGAATATAATACTAATAATTGATATCTGCTAATACCAGTTATAAATAAAAATACAAATAGTTCCAGTTTAATATAAATGGTAGGAATTACTTATTTAACAGGTTGAATGATGCGTCAAAAAAGCATTTCAAACAACGAATTATGCACCATGAAGTCGTCATACATACCGCACACATTTATTTAAGGTTTGTATTATTTTTTGATACAATATATTCGTTTATAGGTGGAAGCCGGACAAAGACCGACATTAAATAATGGAACAATCTAATTGCTTCCTTAAAGGACCAATCCCCCTAACGTACCTCCATTTATTTTACAGGATTGGGACCGATGAGTCCTTCAGAGCTGAACGGCACTATTTTCAGCCGCGGGGACCTTCTGGTTCCTGAGATACGTGCTGGTAAAGTTACCGCTACTACTTCCTGGTTTTTAAAGGGGCTTTATATGGCCGACCAATAGGAAGCCGGAACCGATGATGTTGCATCTTCCTATTGGCCCAGAGATTTGGCAGCCATGTGGTATACTGAGGGGAATATCTCAGGGAACAGGCGGGGCTCAGGGCTGATAATAGCGGCGTTTGGCTCAGGGAGACGCCCGGTTACAAAAAATGGGAGGTAAAAAAAACCCGATTAATTACAAATCGCATTTTGTAGGGGCCTGTGAATGGGGAAGTGTCAATCAAGTATTTTCTGTAGCCTTATCCCACCCTGTTCTTAGCCAGGGAAGATAGGGGGCTTTACCTGTGAAAACTCGTGTTGAATACACAGTGACCTCAGACAAAAGGGAGCAGCCAGGTGCGAGTTTTAAAAACGGATTTTAAAATACCTATCGGTGCATGAAAGGAATCAGTCACAGAGATCTGTCCCTTTAAACAGGTCGCTGGCATTAGTACACTTTGATCCTAGGAGAGATTGCCCCTTTAACCCATGTTATTATAGAGAGAGAGGACAGAATTAATGCCAAGCAAAACATACACTGCAGCAGTGAGGAAATATACATTGCTATGCAGGGCAAATAAACATGTAAGCAAAGCAAAAATACATCACATTTCCAAGAAAAGGGCGATAACACTGCAATAACTTTGGTCCTCTGCAGACGCACTTACCAGAACGCCCTCCCACTGTCTCAGTACGTTCTTCCTACCTACCGATCAGATTGTAAGCTCATCGGAGCAGGGACTCCTTTTCCTAAATGTTACTTTTATGTCTGAAGCACTTCTTCCCATTATGTGTTATTTGTATTATTTGTTATTTATATGATTGGCACGTGTATTACTGCTGTGAAGCGCTATGTACATTAATGGCGCTATATAAATAAAGACATCCATACATACAATTAAAAGACAAGTCTACACTAGCAACTCTCGTGAGCAGTGTCAGTCACATTACCTGAGCACACTGTGACTGCACAGTCCAAGGGCAGGGAATGCAGGATTATGTATTGGCTTTTATGTACGAAATAGATTTACAAGAATAAATTCTTACTGCATACTTCTATGATAACAAGTTGCTGTGTAGGCAAAATATAAGTGAATTATTTAACTCTGTTCACCTTTAGAGAAGACAGTTTCTTTTTATGCCCTTGTCTGTTTTACATAAGAAAGTATTTCCTATATGCTGTACTTTGTAAACCACTGTTTTTTTGGTATTAACCAATCAGAATGCATCCTCCCGCTTGGCTCCATTAACCCCGTGTATTAGTGGGACATTCACTAATAATACTGTTAGCGACGATGCCCTTTTCTTTCCCAGCGTGCCCCGGCCTTAGGGAAACCCGATTACCCCCCAGAAAGTGACAGAGGTAACGCGAGACGTTTGCGCTGCTTTATAGAGCAGCAGATAATACCAATTTAACACATATAAAGTTACCCTCCTACAGGGTTTATTGCATTACTGTATAGACTAATCCAGCAATTAACTGCTATTATTCAGACATATATGCCAGGTGTGACCCAATGTCCTAATCTGTACTATTCATTCAAACAACCTCAGCGCCAAACACGCAGATAATGGGATTAGGATCGAGCGGGTCTGGTTCGGTCATTTCCTGTCCTTGCTTAGAAGCTGGGAAGCCGGCTTTAGTATTATTCATTTGAATGGAGCGGATCTCTTCTCCGGCGCTGGGAGGCCGCCCGGGGGTAGCTGGGTTAGGGCCCGCTATACAACAAACAATGCCCCACCTATAAATCCCCCCCACCTCGTGCTGTAATTCCCGTGTTCAGCGGCACATGAGGGTATGACAGCACGCAAGGACGCAGGGGGGTGAAACGCAGGGGGGTGACACGCAGGGGGGTGGCACGCAGTGGGGTGACGCGGGGGGTGGCGCACCGTGCAGGGACTCCCTCACCCACCTTCTCACGCGGATGCAAGAAGAGCCGCAAAAGACCATGCTTTCAACTCCCAATTGAGCCCCCTTTCCTAAATCACCCCACTTCCCCCAGTACCTCCATATTACTCCCCACTACATCCATATTACCTCCCCACTACCTCCATATTTCCCCCCCCACTACCTCCATATTACCCCCCACTGTCACGATAGCTTATGACAGGCTGTAATTTACACCAAATAACTGGGTTTGAACTGGACGAGGCTTAGATATAATAAAGTATATTTATTCCTTTGGATAGGTGAACACACAATATAGTACAGTAACAGACAAGATATAGCACTTACTTTGGGGGATGGGGAATGAGAAGTATGTTCATAGCATTTCTCCAGCAATCAAGATGGTATAGAAGACAATGGATATAGGGTGGACAACAGTTTATAAACCTTTTGTAACCCTATCCTTAACATTAAGTACAGGTGATTGGTTTGCAATTATCTGCAGCCACTCGCTAACGTGGGAACACATTTTGATACATGCCCCCCTGCTAGTTGGCACATGCGCAGTAGAACTCTGGGGTCTCATTTCTGCAGCCCCACATTTGCATCAGGAATGCCTGCCAGTCTACCAGTTGGGATTTCTGGCAGGATACTCTTTGTTGTAAGGTGTTAAATGGGACACTTACAGACTATTCTGGTTTGAGTCGTCTCCGCCCTCAGGTAAACAGTGAGGGTGACAAAATCCTTTGAACAATACTTAAGTCCTAGACATTGGGTCACCTCTCGGACCATATGCTGCCCTGGTATGCAAAGGAATTTCTTCTGGGGTCTGTCCCTACTTTGGGACACAGTATTAAAGATAAAACACAAACATATTAAAATATCCGGTTCCGTTGGGTCCAAACTTCCCAGTTCTCAATGCCGGAACTGGGACACCCTATGGTCCAATTTGCGACTTGTTACGACCTTCGGAACCGGAGTTACACAAATACACTTTAAACCGTTTCTCATTTTAATACAAAAAACTCCGCTGTAAATTAAATCACAGTATTTCACTAAATCCCCATTGAAAACAATGGGCTTCGCCCCCATAGACTTTCAATGGCAAACCGCCGCCATTGGCGGCTATGGGAATCTGCTGCCATAGACTTTCAACGGGGCAACGCCACCGTTGAAGTCAATGGGGTTTTTCCGCCATAGCCGGTCAATGGAAATTGGCCGCCATTGAAGTCTATGGGAAAAGTCCCAAACTTTCAAGGGGGTCCATACTCCGTCGCGTTGGTCCAAGAGGGTCAAAGATGGTTCTGCAGCGATGCCGGAGCAGTGACTACAGGTACCCCAAACCCTGGCCCTCTGGACCCTCAGGAACCGGAGATATGGATTCATAAATTTCAGCTTTTCCCACTTAGTCGTTTTCTTGAGCTGTTTCTGCCGCCGCCATTGGAACCTATGGCGCGACCCGCTCTTCTCGGTTCGACCCTTCTCGGGGGTCCGGGATTCGGGGACCCGGTTGTGGTCGAGTGGGGGGAGGCCTAGGAACTAGGGGCAAAAAGAATTTTATTTCTAGGTGCTCTAGAACTGTAGATTCCCACGCCACTTAACGTTGAACTTGACTAAAGTGATTTAACTCTTGTAAAGGACATTGTATCCGCTTTGCGGTTTGGACGGCAGCCAACTCATTCCTGGAAAGTGCCGTCGAGGAATCTCCATTGAAGTTAATGGGCCCATTGACTTACAATGGGAAGCCGCCGCTCCTCCTCTCGGACGCCACCTGCTGGTCTTCACAGGAAACAGGACCAAAACAGCAAGATTCGCCATTAGAATGCATTGAGCTCTAATGGCGGCCTATGGGACCCTGCAAAATGGTGCCTGAAAAGGCGGGAAAATTACACAAAGGGCTATAATCACTAAAGAACTATTAACCCTTGTACTCCCAGATGGATCCTAGTGTGTGTGTGTGATGCAGACACTGATATAACAATAAAACATGGGAACAGGGGAATATACATTTTCATGTTATAACAAGGGTTAAATCACATTTCTGGACCTCAGCCCAGTTAACCCCTTGTCTCCCTGGTGAGGTCAGGGGATGGCCAAATGGGGTGCAACCCCTTTAATACCGGGCCACCCCCTTTCTCCCTCTACACCCACTACCTCCATATTACCCCCACTACCTCTATTTTGCACACTGCCTCTCCCATATCACCCCCACTTCCTCCTCCACGACCTCCATTGTCTCCCTCACTACCTCCATATCACCCCCACACTACTTCCATGTCACACACTACCACCCCCCCCCCCATGTTATCCCTGATGGCTCTCACTACTGCCTCCCTCATGTCATCCACTGCTCACTAACTGTCCTCCACTACTGCCTCCCCCATGTCACCCGATGTCACTCACTACCCGCCACACTGCTTTTCCCCTACTGCCTCCCCCATGTCACCCCCTACTGCCTCCCCCATGTCACTCACTACCCGCCACACTGCTTCTCCCCTACTGCCTCCCCATGTCACACCCTACTGCCTCCCCCATGTCACCCCCTACTGCCTCCCCATGTCACTCCCTACTGCCTCCCCATGTCACCCCCTACTGCCTCCCCATGTTACCCCCTACTGCCTCCCCATGTCACCCCCTACTGCCTCCCCATGTCAACCCCTACTGCTTCCCCATGTAACCCCCTACTGCCTCCCCATGTCACCCCCTACTGCCTCCCCATGTCACCCCCTACTGCCTCCCCATGTCACCCCCTACTGCCTCCCCATGTCACCCCCTACTGCCTCCCCATGTCACCCCCTACTGCCTCCCCATGTAACCCCCTACTGCCTCCCCCATGTCACCCCCTACTGCCTCCCCCATGTCACCCCCTACTGCCTCCCCCATGTCACCCGATGTCACTCACTACCCGCCACACTGCTTCTCCCCTACTGCCTCCCCCATGTCACCCCCTACTGCCTCCCCATGTCACCTCCTACTGCCTCCCCATGTCACCCCCTACTGCCTCCCCATGTCACCCCTACTGCCTCCCCATGTAACCCCTACTGCCTCCCCCATGTCACCCCCTACTGCCTCCCCCATGTCACCCCCTACTGCCTCCCCCATGTCACCCGATGTCACTCACTACCCGCCACACTGCTTCTCCCCTACTGCCTCCCCCATGTCACCCCCTACTGCCTCCCCCATGTAACCCCCTACTGCCTCCCCCATGTAACCCCCTACTGCCTCCCCCATGTCACCCCCTACTGCCTCCCCATGTCACCCCCTACTGCCTCCCCCGTCACCCCCTACTGCCTCCCCATGTCACCCCCTACTGCCTCCCCATGTCACCCCCTACTGCCTCCCCATGTCACCCCCTACTGCCTCCCCCATGTCACCCTCTACTGCCTCTCCCATGTAACCCCTACTGCCCCCCCATGTAACCCCCTACTGCCTCCCCATGTCACCCCCTACTGCCTCCCCCATGTCACCCCCTACTGCCTTCCCATGTCACCCCCTACTGCCTCCCCATGTAACCCCCTACTGCCTCCCCCATGTAACCCCCTGCCTCCCCATGTCACCCCCTCCCCCATGTCACCCCTACTACCTCCCCCATGTCACCCCCTACTGCCTCCCCCATGTAACTCCCTACTGCCTCCCCCATGTCACCCCCTACTGCCTCCCCCTGTCACCCCCTACTGCCTCCCCATGTCACCCCCTACTGCCTCCCCATGTCACCCCCTACTGCCTCCCCCATGTCACCCCCTACTGCCTCCCCCATGTCACCCCCTACTGCCTCCCCCATGTAACCCCTACTGCCTCCCCATGTAACCCCCTACTGCCTCCTCCATGTCACCCCTACTGCCTCCCCCATGTCACCCCCTACTGCTTCCCCATGTCACCCCCTACTGCCTCCCCATGTCACCCCCTACTGCCTCCCCATGTCACCCCCTATTGCCTCCCCATGTAACCCCTACTGCCTCCCCCATGTAACCCCCTACTGCCTCCCCATGTCACCCCCTACTGCCTCCCCCATGTCACCCCCTACTGCCTCCCCCATGTCACCCCCTACTGCCTCCCCATTTAAGCCCCTACTGCCTCCCCATGTCACCCCCTACTGCCTCCCCATGTAACCCCCTACTGCCTCTCCCATGTAACCCCCTACTGCCTCCCCCATGTCACCCCCTACTGCCTCCCCCATGAGGCTCTTATTTGTTGAACACAACATTCTAAATGAACGGTCAAAAACCTGAACACAGAGGGGCTTTGTGCTAAAGTTGTATTTCATTTAATTTTGCATGTCAACTAACGTGCTAAAAAGTAATACAAACCTTAAAAAATATGCCGTATGGATATAGATTTCACACGTACGATGTATAATGTATATATAATGTATCATGTACAATGTATACTGTGTATATAGTGCATAATGTACCATGTATAATGTATATATAATGTATATCGTACAATGTATACTGTATATATAGTGCATAATGTACCATGTATAATGTATATATAATGTATATCGTACAATGTATACTGTATATATAGTGCATAATGTACCATGTATAATGAATATATAATGTATAAGGCATAATCTGTTAGAAATAATTTCTGAAGCATCTCATGTTGAATAACAGATTGATACAAATATGTGTATTTTGATTTATAAGCAGTGTTAGTAATATAATGTATTAGTGTAATATTATTTATAATATCTTATTATTTATAATAGCCATACTGTGAAAATAATAAATACATGAAACATCTGTGCTGCATTAATACGTTTTGCGTTGATACAGTACAGAGGCCTCAGAATATTCTCATCTTCATACGAACTGAGCCAACTGCTGCAATTTGTCTTTAAATCTAAATAAACTGTTATAATTCATTGAAAGTTGACAAATATTTTCTGTTTTCCTCGCTGCATCTCAATTGTTCAATTGGAATGGATTTAGACAGCTGAGTGATGAGGAAATAATACAAGAGCAAGAATAAACCTATGGGTAATTTAACAGGAGAGTAAGAATGATTAAATACATTCCAAGTACGCAAAGAAAACAGACATATTACAAGATTAAACTTTGCAATGAAGAAGAGTGCTATTTGTAATGTGTCTGCTGAAGATCGGCCGAGCAATAAAAGGATTTGTTGGAAGCAGAAACTATTACAAACAAACCAGGAAATCTAACAATTTATGGGGAGAAAAAAGATATTAATATATTTTGATGGACGTGTTTATCCAGAATAAGTAAGAAAAAGGCCAACGCAGAAATAAAAGGGATCACCAGAAATAATTAGCTGAACACAACTCACATTTAAAAGGGTTGTTTGACTTTGTCAACAAAAACATGTATTTTTAATCTTATTAATGTCTGATAGGAATTAATTGTTATAACACATTTTACGAAAGTAAGGAGCTGTCGGTAACGAGCGGCATTACCGCGACACCAAGGCTCCCCCCTCCCCCTTACCTTGCGTTATGTGAGGGGGAGTGGTTCGGCTGGGGGGGTAGAGACACAGGCGCGAGCCCTAAGGGGCAGGCATCATTCCGGGCCCCACACTCTCGCTGCTCCGGTTACAGATTGTCCCTGCAGGCCCCGTGGCGCGTTCCGGAGCAAGTCCGGCGTCGGGGTCTTCCCCTAACCCTCCCCCCACCCCCAGGAGGGGGATGCTGGGAGGGGGCCCATTATTGGCCCCATAGGCAGGGTTGAGCTGGGGCCTATTAGGTTACTCCGGGGGTCAGTTCCCCACAATCATTTAATACGGTGCTCCTGACCAGCCGTGCACTACCCAATAAAGTGCAGGGGATTGCGCATGTGGTTAAGTGAGGACACAGACCTCTTCCCTCTGAGGCCGCCCAGACCTCTTCCCTCTGAGGCCGCCCAGACCTCTTCTGTCTGAGGCCGCCCAGACCTCTTCCCTCTGAGGCCGCCCAGACCTCTTCTCTCTGAGGCCGCCCAGACCTCTTCCCTCTGAGGCCGCCCAGACCTCTTCTCTCTGAGACCGCCCAGACCTCTTCTCTCTGAGGCCGCCCAGACCTCTTCTCTCTGAGGCCGCCCAGACCTCTTCCCTCTGAGGCCGCCCAGACTCTTCCCTCTGAGGCCGCCCAGACCTCTTCCCTCTGAGGCCGCCCAGACCTCCTCCCTCTGAGGCCGCCCAGACCTCTTCCCTCTGAGGCCGCCCAGACCTCTTCCCTCTGAGGCCGCCCCAGACCTCTTCCCTCTGAGGCCGCCCAGACCTCTTCCCTCTGAGGCCGCCCAGACCTCTTCCCTCTGAGACCGCCCAGACCTCTTCCCTCTGAGGCCGCCCAGACCTCTTCCCTCTGAGGCCGCCCAGACCTCTTCTCTCTGAGGCCGCCCAGACCTCTTCCCTCTGAGGCCGCCCAGACCTCTTCCCTCTGAGACCGCCCAGACCTCTTCCCTCTGAGACCGCCCAGACCTCTTCTCTCTGAGGCCACCCCAGACCTCTTCTCTCTGAGGCCGCCCCAGACCTCTTCCCTCTGAGGCCGCCCAGACCTCTTCCCTCTGAGACCGCCCAGACCTCTTCTCTCTGAGGCCGCCCAGACCTCTTCTCTCTGAGGCCGCCCAGACCTCTTCCCTCTGAGGCCGCCCAGACCTCTTCCCTCTGAGGCCGCCCAGACCTCTTCCCTCTGAGGCCGCCCAGACCTCTTCCCTCTGAGGCCGCCCCAGACCTCTTCTCTCTGAGGCCGCCCCAGACCTCTTCCCTCTGAGGCCGCCCAGACCTCTTCCCTCTGAGACCGCCCAGACCTCTTCTCTCTGAGGCCGCCCAGACCTCTTCTCTCTGAGGCCGCCCAGACCTCTTCCCTCTGAGGCCGCCCAGAACTCTTCTCTCTGAGGCCGCCCAGACCTCTTCCCTCTGAGGCCGCCCAGACCTCTTCTCTCTGAGGCCGCCCCAGACCTCTTCTCTCTGAGGCCGCCCAGACCTCTTCCCTCTGAGGCCGCCCAGACCTCTTCCCTCTGAGGCCGCCCAGACCTCTTCCCTCTGAGGCCGCCCAGACCTCTTCCCTCTGAGGCCGCCCAGACCTCTTCTCTCTGAGGCCGCCCAGACCTCTTCCCTCTGAGGCCGCCCAGACCTCTTCCCTCTGAGGCCGCCCAGACCTCTTCCCTCTGAGGCCGCCCAGACCTCTTCCCTCTGAGGCCGCCCAGACCTCTTCTCTCTGAGGCCGCCCAGACCTCTTCCCTCTGAGGCCGCCCAGACCTCTTCCCTCTGAGACCGCCCAGACCTCTTCCCTCTGAGGCCGCCCAGAACTCTTCTCTCTGAGGCCGCCCAGACCTCTTCCCTCTGAGACCGCCCAGACCTCTTCTCTCTGAGGCCGCCCAGACCTCTTCCCTCTGAGGCCGCCCAGACCTCTTCCCTCTGAGGCCGCCCAGACCTCTTCCCTCTGAGGCCGCCCAGACCTCTTCCCTCTGAGGCCGCCCAGACCTCTTCCCTCTGAGGCCGCCCAGACCTCTTCTCTCTGAGGCCGCCCAGACATCTTCTCTCTGAGGCCGCCCAGACCTCTTCCCTCTGAGGCCGCCCAGACCTCTTCTCTCTGAGGCCGCCCAGACATCTTCTCTCTGAGGCCGCCCAGACCTCTTCTCTCTGAGGCCGCCCAGACATCTTCTCTCTGAGGCCGCCCAGACCTCTTCCCTCTGAGACCGCCCAGACCTCTTCCCTCTGAGGCCGCCCAGACCTCTTCCCTCTGAGGCCGCCCAGACCTCTTCCCTCTGAGGCCGCCCAGACCTCTTCCCTCTGAGGCCGCCCAGACCTCTTCCCTCTGAGGCCGCCCAGACCTCTTCCCTCTGAGACCGCCCAGACCTCTTCTCTCTGAGGCCGCCCAGACCTCTTCTCTCTGAGGCCGCCCAGACCTCTTCCCTCTGAGGCCGCCCAGACCTCTTCTCTCTGAGGCCGCCCAGACCTCTTCTCTCTGAGGCCGCCCAGACCTCTTCTCTCTGAGGCCACCCAGACCTCTTCCCTCTGAGACCGCCCAGACCTCTTATCTCTGAGGCCGCCCAGACCTCTTCCCTCTGAGGCCGCCCAGACCTCTTCTCTCTGAGGCCGCCCAGACCTCTTCCCTCTGAGGCCGCCCAGACCTCTTCCCTCTGAGGCCGCCCAGACCTCTTCCCTCTGAGGCCGCCCAGACCTCTTCCCTCTGAGGCCGCCCAGACCTCTTCTCTCTGAGGCCGCCCAACCCTCTTCCCTCTGAGGCCGCCCAGACCTCTTCTCTCTGAGGCCGCCCATTGCGCATTTGACCGCACAGTACATTTTTGAAAAGACAAATTATTTTGTCTTCTCGCCACGGCGGCCGCGTCCCACGAGCGGTTCAGCCAATGAGGGCGAACCAGCCTAGTGACGCCTCCCAATCGCTGGATGCTCAGTTCACCCATCACGAGAGGCGAGGGGCGCGCACGGCGCCATGCGCTCCTCGGCATGCGCCCACTATAATCTCAGCCTTATGGGCTGTAGTGGCTTGTGCAAGGTGAATGATATGAACTCCCATCTCCTGTAGCCAGAGCGAGGAATGTATGACCAGGATTTCCGTGTCTATGGAACGGTGTCCAGGGCATTAGATGTCAGCATGCCCAGTGTAAAGTGTACATAATACCGCGCTCCTCCATATAGAAGTTTGCTGCCGGTAAAAAGATCGGCTTTAACATATAGAAAAACAAAAAGAACGATTCCTGCGCTCCTACCAATTAGGCTAAAATAAAATAATACTCATGAAAAATGGTATTTTGTTAAACCCTTTGGCCAAATATTCAAGTCCTGGAACATTTGGTTAGCAGGGATCATAACATGGTGTCATTTGAAATAAATTATCAAAAAAAAACAGATTAATTGGGTTCAACAAAGACCTTAAACTTTAGAAAGGCAGATTTTAATAAACTGAGGACTAATCTACAAGTAATACACTGGGATGATGCTTTTGCAGGGAAAATGTAGAAGATAAATGGGCGGTCTGTAAAACATTGTTAGAAAAGCACACTTATCAGTGGGTTATTGGGTAATAAGTATGTAGCCAGGTCACCTGATGGTTACTATTCTGACCGTGGGCTGGCAGTAAACCCTGGTACTATCAGGTTGCCAGTAGTTGGTATGGGGTTATCCCCCTCCCTTTAGGGTACTGCATTTGAGTGACAGCAGGGGGTGGTACATCCTGTTGTAGCTGGGACAGCGGGGTGCCCGCCTCCTGGCTGTACTTAAGGGCAGGACCGCCCTAAAGTTAGATGTTGTTCCTTCCCCTCTGAGGAAGGCAGGTTACATAACTGGGAGCCTGAGATTGGGGCCTTCCCATGTGCTCTTCCCTCCAGGGGAGAGTGAGTGTAGACCATACCTCTGCCTCTGCTAGGGAGGTGGGGAACAGCTAGGACGGCTGCGGGTGCCCTTGGCCTGTAGTGGCGGTCCAGGGATCATCATTCAGTGAGAGCTGAGAGTACTGCATCGGGCAGAAGCCTGCCGTGTAACTGTGCTGTACAGAGTGAATAAACCGTTCCTGTTTGCAATATACCTCCTGCCCGGTGAGTGACCTTACTGGGGGGAGAGGTAATAAGTTCTACCGTGGGAGATCACCTTCAGTTCCTGGAGCCTACGGCAGATGGAGGCGCTGCACTGCTAAAGAGATATTGTGGGGTATGAACCCCAGAAGCCTGTTCCCGTGTCCCCACTACCATCGGCGGACGACTCAGCCCTCCACCGTAGTAATGGACAAATCTCACACCGGGTGGGGGAAACACAGTTACAAGTATAAAAGAAATAAGTCAAAACCAATGTGGCTAAATAAACAGGTAGGGGAGGAAATGGACAAGAAGAGGAAGGCGTTTAGATTCTTTAAGTCAGAAGGGACGGAGACATCGTATCAGAATTATAAGGAATGTAACAAAAATCGCAAAAGGGCAAACAAATTAGCAAAAATGGATAATGAGAAAAGGATTGCAATAGCCAGTAAGATCAACCCTAAAAAGTTCTTTAAGTACCTTAATAACAAAGAAAACAGAAAATAATATATAGGACCCTTTCAGTGTGAGATGGGCAGGCAGATTATTGGAGATACGGAAAAAACAGAGATATTAAACAAATTCTTTGCCTCTGTGTTTACCAGGGAAGAATCAAGTTCAATAGTAGTGCCGCAGGAGGAAGCCACAACCTCCATATTAATGAACAATTGGTTAACTGAGGAAGAAGTTCATAGGCGGCTTGATAAAATTAAAGTAAATAAGGCACCTGGCCCCGATGGCATACATCCAAGAGTTCTCAAGGAGTTAAGCTCTGTAATAGCCAAATCATTACATTTAATATTCAAGGACTCCATTTCCACAGGCTCAGTACCACAAGATTGGCGTAAAGCAGATGGGGTGCCTATATTTAAAAAGGGAGCTAGATCACACCCGGGGAATTACAGACCTGTAAGCCTGACTTCAATAGCGGGGAAACTACTTGAAGGTTTAATACAGTAATACAGTAATATTCAGGAATACCAAATGGGAAACAAAATTATTAGTAATAGTCAGCATGGATTTATGAAGGATAGATCTTGCCAAACTAACCTTATTTGTTTCTTTGAGGAGGTAAGTAGGAATTTAGACCAGGGTAAAGCAGTTGATGTGGTCTACTTAGATTTTGCAAAGGCTTTTGACACGGTTCCACACAAGAGGTTGGTGTACAAAATAAAGCAAATTGGACTCAGCAAAAATATATGCACCTATATTGAATACTGGTTAAAGGACAGACAACAGAGGGTTGTCATAAATTGAACTTTTTCAGGTTGGGCAAAAGTCGTGAGTGGAGTACCTCAGGGATCGGTACTGGGACCCCTGCTTTTTAATTTGTTTGTTAATGACCTTGAGGTTGGGATCGAGAGCAAAGTCTCCATCTTTGCTGATGATACTAAATTGTGTAAGGTAATAGAATCAGAGCAGGATGTAATTTCTCTTCAGAAGGACTTGGAGAGACTGGAAACGTGGGCAGGTAAATGGCAGATGAGGTTTAATACAGATAAATGTAAGGTTATGCATTTGGGAAACAAGAATAAACAGACACTTTATAAATTAAATGGGGATAAACTAGGGGAATCCTTGATGGAGAAGGATTTAGGAGTGCTGGTAGACAGCAGGCTTAGCAATAGTGCCCAAAGTCATGCAGTAGCTGCAAAGGCAAACAACATCTTATCTTGCATCAAACGGGCAATGGATGGAAGGGGAGTAAACATAATTATGCCCCTTTATAAAGCATTAGTAAGCCCACACCTTGAATATGGAGTACAATTTTGGAAACCACTCCTTAGAAAATACATTATGGAACTAAAGAGTGTAGAGAAGAGCCACCAAATTAATAAAGGGGATGGACAATCTAATTTATGAGCAGAGGCTAGCTAAATTAGATTTATTTACATTAGAAAAGAGGCGTCTAAGAGGGGATATGATAACTCTATGCAAATATATTCGGGGACAGTACAAGCAGCTTTCAAAAGAACTATTCATCCCACGGGCAGTACAAAGGACTCGGGGCCATCCCTTAAGGTTGGAGGAAAGGAGATTTCACCAGCAACATAGGAAAGGGTTCTTTACAGTAAGGGCAGTTACAATGTGGAATTTATTACCCATGGAGACTGTGATGGCAGATACAATAGATTTGTTCAAAAAAAGGTTGGACATCTTTTTTTAGAAAGGAAAGTTATACAGGGATATACCAAATCCAGTAAGTGAACATGAGAAGAATGTTGATCCAGGGATTAATCTGATTCTTGGAGTCGGGAAGGAATTTATTTTTCCCCTTATGAGATATCATTGGATGATATGTCACTGGGGTATTTTGTTTGCCTTCCTCTGGATCAATATACTGTAAATATAGATATAGGATAAAGTATCTGTTGTCTAAATTTAGCATAGGTTGAACTTAATAGACGCATGTCTTTTTTCAACCTCATCATCTAGTATGTAAATATATATATATATATACAGCATAGTTACCAGTCCAAGAACCAGTAAAGGAGACAGCATATAGCAGGGAGTAATCCAAAGTCATTGTATTGAAAACAAACAGTTACACGAAAGCCAACGTTTCGGTCCCACTGAGGAAGGTCTCCCTGTGGGACCGAAACGTTTGCTTTCGTGTAACTGTTTGTTTTCAATACAACGACTGGATTACTCCCTGCTGTATGCTGTCTCCTTTACTGGTTCTTGGACTGGTAACTATGCTGTGTATTCTTCTATGGGACTAGCATCTGCCTTATGCTCTACATCAGTGTGCTGACTGTCTTCGTGGTACTATATATATATATATATATGCTGTCTCCTTTACTGGTTCTTGGACTGGTAACTATGCTGTATATATATATATATATATATATATATAAACAAAAAGACACCATGCACATATTAAAATTGATAAAGTCCCCTGCGCACTAAAATCCAGTCTGCGGGGGTCGTAGATGGAATCACAGCACGGACCTAGTGCCCCGGGTCCCCAGACCTCAGACGCACCACTGGGAGACAGGAGGGCATGCGCGTCACAGCGTGTGACGCGATTACGCAATTACGTGATGGCTCTTATTTATACCCACAAACGGTACTAAATCAATGAATCACTCAATCAGAGCCCAATAAAATACATACATGTGATAAATAATAAAAATCAACAACATTTAAATAAATTCATCACAGGTGAGCACAATTCTCTTCGAATTCATATGTGCTAAAGTGCGTGGATTTCATATGTGAGCGAGCGGAGCGGTCATCTAGGACACATGCTAGTGGTCATCCAGGACACATGCTGCAAGGAGGTGATCTAGACATCAGGATTATATTTCCATCCCGCTGATTTGAGGGAGGGTCTGCGTGATTGGCACTTTCCTTTGCGTACTTTGGACAACCTTCTGGTGTTTCCCTCCGTTCCATTGCTGCACGTGACGGTCCTCCCTCCGTTCCATTGCTGCACGTGACAATCCTCCCTCCGTTCCATTGCTGCACGTGACAGTCCTCCCTCCGTTCCATTGCTGCACGTGACGGTCCTCCCTCCGTTCCATTGCTGCACGTGACGATCCTCCTACCATAAGAATATTGCATTGTTTGTTTGCCGTGTTTGCTATTGCTACTTGTTGTTTCTTTTCTCATCTTACTATCCACTCCATCAATTTTATATGCATCTTTTATCTACTGTAGTGGCAATAGATTTGATTCTATGTAGCGTGAATTCTCCAATTATTTGGAGAGTAGGAATGAGAGTCAATCATCTTGAGAACATGTTCTTAGATGGAGAAATGGTATCTCATGAAGATGTTGATTTATCTACATGCTGTTTTCGTTTGTCAAAACTAATGGAAAAAGAAATACGAGTTTGGTGGGATAAAACCACTCTTGAGAAATACATTAAATGTCAGAGAATCCCTACGGGATTCAGAATTTCTAAAACCCCAACATCTGGTTTAGATGATAAGACGTTCGTAGATGAGTGGACTAGTATTTTAGACCACTGCTCCAAAGTTTAACGAAATTGCTAATCCTTGAAAGGAAAAAAGAACTAATTAGGGTAGACAAAGAGATTGGTCTTTTGAAAAATGATATACTTAAGATTTCAGATCTCAAGGAGTTGGCACACAAGATTATTGAGCCGAATAGGAATTTGAAGAAATATGAAAATCAAATAATGAATGTTAAAAAATAAGACATTTCAGAGAGACAAATTAGATTATATGTTAAATCGAAATAGAGAATGGCAGGCTAAAAGGACATATTCAAATGTAAGGCGAAGGGAATTATTACAACATACTGATTTCGAATAGGATTGAAATAGATCTAATGAAGTTTATGATTCCCCCAGAGAGGTTCAAGCCACACAGGGATTGAAACCGGTATCTAAGTACCCCCCTCCCCGTGGCTCTAAACCAAAATCCTAATATCCCTAATAGATAATTAAATCATAAATATAATTGTAATAATGATGTGAGAGGGAACCAACAAGAGACAGGAATTACCCTTACATAATATATTTCAGGCCATAGAATCTAGGCAATTAGAACCATTCTTTGAAAATTGGGCTAGAGCAAGGGATACTCCTTTTCAGGAGAACTTTGTTCTGACTCAAAGGAAACCCATGTGGAAGGTGGAACATCCTCCGTCGCTTTATCAAGAGGGTCCAATGAGAAGAAAAAGGAATTGTCAAGAACCGGAGTATGAGAGAGAAAGCCCTCCCCCGAAAGATATACCCATTTAAAATCTAATGGGATATTGAATCTGTCGGATTTTAACCTTACATCTCACCACATGAATGTATTGAAAAAGGTTTATCTTTTTGTCCTTCCACTTCCCCTAAGGACTTTGATCAATATGTAGATCTTCAAACGTTTGTAAGGAACGGATGTCGGTCAAGTTAGTCATTCAGGATACGCTCTATGTGAAGATCCTTTCAATAGTACAGTTGAATTAGCAGTGATCTCAGATTTTGTGGATCTATTGGGTGAAAGCGATATGGTAGACAGCCTTTTGAAATATCATAGGGTCAACAAGCAGAGTCAAAGCGATGTATCTCAGTTAAACCCCCAAACATCCATTATTCCAACGAAGTTTGATGATTCGGGGAAATATACATCGACTCAATCTAGTAAAATTCAGGGATTGGACAATGATGTACCCCTGTTTATTACTCAATTTAATGGTGCCCATCGTCAAATTAGGAACATCTCACCATTGCAATATTTTGAATTTGGATCATATCCTTGGTACCATTCTGTCCTCACAACCTAAGATTATCTTTAGGAAAGCTAGGCATTTTAAGAGTATCTTGGCACCCTGATTACGTCAGAGAAGTACATCTGTATTTCTTCAAACATCTAGGCCTAATGGCTAATGTTCAGGATGTAAAGGGTGGGAATCCATGAGACCTGCCAAGCAGTTTAAATCCCACATTACCAATTAAATCTATCATGAATTTTTCACTAATTAATTTGATTTGTATCCTGAATAATTTCCATTATTATTATTAGACCACACACTTTATTACATATGAATTGAAGAGAATTGTGCTCTCCTTTGATGAATTTATTTAAATGTTATTTAAATGTTGTTGATTTTTTATTGTTTATCAGATGTATGTAATTTATTGGGCTCTGATTGACTGATTCATTGATTTAGTACCGCTTGTGGGTATAAATAAGAGCGTCCATTCTTGTGACGCTACCCCCTGATGAAGCACGTTATTTGTATGAAACACATTGAGGTAGCATCATAGCTACCATAGCAGCCAAAGGCTGTGCGCCCCTGGGGCGACGCAGATGTAGACTGAAGGGGTTCAGATTGAATGCAGCTGTGATTGCAGAGTCATTTTGTCCTCCAGGGCATTAGCATTCCAGAGGGCGGGGGTGACAATGCACAGCAGCAAGCATACGCAGAGATTAACCCTTAGCACGCTGGTTATGTGCAGAGGGGAGCAGCTCTTGGGGAACCACATCAGGCGTCCACCTTTGGGGCGCTGCAGGTGTAGACTTACTGACTGTGAGAGAAAATAGCAACTTTTTTTTATTACATATTTAATAGTTGAAAATATATATATAAATGTGAGGGGGGGGGGTAATTACAAAAAAGGAAGGAGGGTAAGGGGTAGGGAGATGGGGGATAATATTTTCTGTTACACAATCACTCGGCCGTTTGTGATGGAGATCACAAGAACACACAGATTACAGATTAGGTTACTTTGGTTCCCAGGTATCCGGTGTACTTGTACAGACTCGGCAGTTTCTCCATGGAATTATATATATCATTTATTTTGTTCTTGACTCCCTTGATTATTTGAGGGGTTATCTGTTTCTCGCTATCGTAGATTTAGCTGCCGATACAATATGTGTAATCAATATGTCCAGGATTCCATCTAGGTCTTCGGTGGGCATGTGTATCAGCACCGGCTCTGTGTTCCCGGGCGGGTCAGGCCTGTGGTTTGGGTTATTAACCTTCTGACCACCAGATGTGTTCAAATGTGCCGCAGTTATCCAGCGTGGGGGGGTAGGTCGTTGGGAAGGAGTGGAGGAGAGCTGGGGTGTGATAACATCGGTGGAGGACTTTGATATTAATTTCCCGGACTGCTGAGCACCTGGAGGACTTAGCAATTACTTTTTATTCCCGCAAAGTGTGAAAGCAGAAATATTATCGGTAGTACAGCGCAGTATTAAAGAAATGAAAAACTGATCATATGTACGAATACTTTCTCTGTCACAGGGGTTAACCAAATATGATTAAATAAGCAGTTGCACAATTGACTTTAACTCCAGGAAAATATTTACCATAATTAGAAGAATTTTTTTTTCCAGCCCTAAAGTGGCACTTAGAGCACTTATCATAATTGAGTATTGTGTTTGGAAATCTTTACACAATGAATCAAGATTCGTCGTACCTTCATCCCATGTAGCATTAGGCAGGAGGAAATAATTCTGTGAATCTTCCCTGTGCTGGTGGACCCGCAAAGCTTGGCTTTGTAAAAGATGATAATGTATCAAACCCGACTGCCTAAAAACTGTATCAAGCTGTTTTTATGATGGAGACTGTGTGGTTTCCTGGCTATTCACTAAACTGTTTTTCGACAGGGGTTCCCTGTACCTCCCTCAATTGTTCCCTGCAATTTTCAGATCATTTCAAAGTTGTACCAAATACAGAAGAATGTACAATGCATCTGATCTCAGACGCGCTATTAGAGAGGGTTGGGGTTCCTTACAATGCATCTGATCTCAGACGCGCTATTAGAGAGGGTTGGTGTTCCTTACAATGCTTCTGATCTCAGACACGCTATTAGAGAGGGTTGGGGTTCCTTACAATGCATCTGATCTCAGACGCGCTATTAGAGAGGGTTGTGGTTCCTTACAATGCATCTGATCTCAGACACGCTATTAGAGAGGGTCGGGGCTCCTTACAATGCATCTGATCTCAGACGCGCTATTAGAGAGGGTTGGGGTTCCTTACAATGCATCTGATCTCAGACGCGCTATTAGAGAGGGTCGGGGCTCCTTACAATGCATCAGATCTCAGACGCGCTATTAGAGAGGGTTGGGATTCCTTACAATGCATCTGATCTCAGACGCACTATTAGAGAGGGTTGGGGTTCCTTACAATGCTTCTGATCTCAGACGCGCTATTAGAGAGGGTTAGGGTTCCTTACAATGCATCTGATCTCAGACACGCTATTAGAGAGGGTTGGGGTTCCTTACACTGTATCTAATCTCAGACGCGCTATTAGAGAGGGTTGGTGTTCCTTACAATGCATCTGATCTCAGACGCGCTATTAGAGAGGGTTGGGGTTCCTTACAATGCATCTGATCTCAGACGCGCTATTAGAGAGGGTTGGGGTTCCTTACACTGTATCTAATCTCAGACGCGCTATTAGAGAGGGTTGGGGTTCCTTACAATGCTTCTGATCTCAGACACGCTATTAGAGAGGGTTGGGGTTCCACACAATGTATCTGATCTCAGACGCGCTATTAGAGAGGGTTGGGGTTCCTTACAATGCATCTGATCTCAGACGTGCTATTAGAGAGGGTTGGGGTTCCTTACAATGCTTCTGATCGCAGACGCGCTATTAGAGAGGGTTGGGGTTTCACAGAATTTCCCAATATAATTGTAACCCCTCTTATTTCTGGGCCTCAGACTGACTCCTAGTGCTGAGATGGGGGCTGGGGTACGTTATTCGGTATGGTATACCACACATACATCATACAGCGAAGGTTTTCCCCCATTGTTTAGCACAGGAGCAGCTGACTTGCGGGCCGTGGGATAAAGGAAAGGAGCCATACAAAATCCTTATAATTAAAACAAACATGACAGGGGAAACTTATGAATATTAACATAAATGTTGAAAATTAACACCATTTTTATAACTTCTTTAACAATGAAAAAAATAAATCAAATAAATGTAAGTTCTTCCCGTGTTTGTTTTGTGAGCAGACGTTTTCGTGCAGTACAGATCGGCACTGACGCGATGGGCGCTAGTCTGCTTCCGTTATCAACCTCGAAAATCAATCCTCGTATTGAGAGAACCTGAAATGCAGGCTCAGAAATCACATCAAGACATTTCTCATTCAGATTCTTTTCTTTTTAATTAGGATTTCATTTTTTTTTCTTCTCTTCTCAATAAAAAAAATGTTTGTTATAAAATGTTTTTGTTATCCATCTTTTCGTTTCGGGTAATTTCATTCAGGTTTAACTATTCATTTAAACCGGATGTAGGGGCAGTGGCTCGCCAAAAAGCGTGTGCCCATTTATATGCACTCCTGAAATAAATGTTGGTCACCCCCTGGTTTAGCAGGTAGACAATTTCCTGCAATCTGGCTCAGAGTAACACTAATATAATAAACTGTATCTCTCATGTGCCTATGTCAGTCCTGGGCTAATACTCTTGGATTTATTACTACACTGCAAGCATCAAATGAAAACCCCAATAAAGGCCAAAGGGTAATAATGTAGATTTATTGTATTTATTGCAAGCAGACTGAAAAAAAACCTTATCTCCAAGAAACACAATTGTTTCAACTATTTCTCAGTCCATATCGCTATATAGATATACATTGTAAAAAAAATATTAGAATCAAATAATTGGTTTTAGTATTCCAGGGGATACTAGTGTGTAAGACTGATATACGGCATGTACCTCAATATCACATAATGGGAATGATTTCTCCACGTATGAATATGCAGCACTGGCATACAGGGGTTATAACCCCTTCCTATAGATTAACATATAGATCAGTGCAGGAGCTTGGAAATTGAACCCAATGAGCCTGCAATAATTGCATAGTTATTGGCCTCTATCATGGTATCTTATCTGTCTCAGTCATGTAGATACACTTCTCCCTTTATCTAAAGTATTTTGCCTGCATGTATCTAATGGTTGCAAGGCAAGTAACCTTGTGTCCCACCATTCCACCTTAATGTCTTTAAGGCTCCGATGTTATCCCCCTGAAGAGGTCACAGTTGTGTCGCTGTTTTGTACTATAAGAAAGGCGTTTAATATGTTTTCCTGAGAATTTCACTTTTTTCTGACAGGGCAATTAACACCCCTTACTTAAAGGCTCAAAATCAGTTCAACTGTTAACTGAGACTATCTACATGCATAATAAGTGTGAATGTACCTACCCAGAGAACACGTTCAGATACTAGCTAACATTACAAGTGGAAGGATGGTTATCACAATGTGGCGCTCAAAAATAATTAGTGCGCTTTAAATGGTGAATATAATATACCGTATATCTGTGCAATATTCAGTGCTCGTGAAAAAGTATTAAATCATTGATACTGATAATACAAACGAAATAGTTGAATGCAGCTGTGACCCAGTGGTGGATTTCTTTCTCAATCCCGTGAAGTATCAGAAGTCCAAAGTCGTAGGGAAGCGCAAACATATGTGGAAACAGAAAACAGATGTCCAATAGTCCAGTATGGTCTAATAAAAAAAAAATGTGTAGGTTATCTCTTTAATTCTTATGAGTTGGGTACTCACAAGTAAAGGTCTAAATACACGTAATGGTATCTTTAGTTGGTTGATCTTAGACCGCAATCTAGATGAGGTTAGGACCGGAATATGTATATCCACTTTCACCCTTTAGGAATGAGAAAGAGGACGGACATAGCGCAGACTATAAAACTGTATGGTGGTAAGTATAGGATGGTGGTAAGTATAGGATGGTGGTAAGTATAGGATGGTGGTAAGTATAGGATGGTGGTAAGTATAGGATGGTGGTAAGTATAGGATGGTGGTAAGTATAGGATGGTATACACTCACATGGTTAAAATAAGGTACAGGCCATTTGATCTCCGCGATCGACACCGGCTGCTGGAACTTGGAGCAGTGTGTATCCTCCTCGGTATGGTCTTCCCGCGACACGCACGCCTCGCGGCTCCGTCTGCAGGGCTCCGGATGTTTGGCGCCTGCGGAGGCAAGGGGTTTCCAGTGGACAGCGTGAAGCGTCACTCTACGCGTTTCACCACAGCTGGTTTTATCAGCCGGTGTCGATCAAATGGCCTGTACCATATTTTAACCATGTGAGTGCATCCCATCCTATACTTACCACCATCCTATACTTACCACCATCCTATACTTACCACCATCCTATACTTACCACCATCCTATACTTACCACCATCCTATACTTACCACCATCAAGTTTTATAGTCTGCACTATGTCCATCCCCTTTCTCCTTCCTAAAGGGTGAAAGTGGATATACATATTCCGGTCCTAACCTCATCTAGATTGCGGTCTAATATCAACCAACTAAAGATGTCTGCCTCAGTGTCTGCCCCGGTGTCCGTCTCGGTGTCTGCCCCCTCTCCTATCGGCTGGAAAACTTCACACCCTATTTGATTTTTGGCTTTCTGTTATATTTAGGGTAACCTTATGCCGATCCCAGGCGTGTGAGCATCCAATCCCTGTATCTAAAACAGAAAATAGACTTTGGCTGCTATCACCCCAATATACCATGTGTGATTGTCTACAGCAGAAGTGCACAACATGGGGGAGGGGCACATTGTTACACGTACACACACATTTATACACGCACATTCATACACGCATACACATTAATACACGCATACACATTCATACACGCATACACATTCATACACGCACACACATTCATACACGCACACACATTTATACACGCATACACATTCATACACGCACACACATTCATACACGCACACACATTCATACACGCACACACATTTATACACGCACAAACATTTATACACGCACGCACATTCATACACGCACACACATTTATACACGCACGCACATTTATACACGCACACACATTTATACACGCACACACATTTATACACGCACATACATTTATACACGCACACACATTTATACACGCACATTTATACACGCACACACATTTATACACGCACACACATACATTTATACACGCACGCACATTTATACACGCACGCACATTTATACACGCACACACATTTATACACGCACATACATTTATACACGCACATTTATACACGCACACACATTTATACACGCACACACATTTATACACGCACACACATTTATACACGCACACACATTCATACATACACATTTATACACGCACACACATTGATACATGCACATTGATACACGCACACACATTTATACATGCACATTGATACACACACACACATTTATACACGCACATTGATACACACACACACATTTATACACGCACATTGATACACGCACACACATTTATACATGCACATTGATACACACACACACATTTATACACGCACATTGATACACGCACACACACATTTATACATGCATATTGATACACGCACACACATTTATACATGCACATTCATACACGCACACACATTTATACATGCACATTGATACACGCACTCACATTTATACACGCACACATTTATACACGCACACACACATTGATACACGCACTCACATTTATACACGCACACATTTATACACGCACACACACATTTATACATGCACATTGATACACACACTCACATTTATACACGCACATTGATACACGCACACACACATTTATACATGCACATTGATACACGCACTCACATTTATACATGCACATTGATACACGCACACACACATTTATACATCCACATTGATACACGCACACACATTTATACATGCACATTGATACACGCACACACACATTTATACATCCACATTGATACACGCACACACATTTATACACGCACATTGATACACGCACACATTTATACATGCACACACATTGATACAAGCACACACATTGATACACGCACATTGATACACGCACACACACATTTATACATGCACATTGATACACGCACTCACATTTATACATGCACATTGATACATGCACACACACATTTATACATCCACATTGATACACGCACACACATTTATACACGCACGCACATTTATACATGCACATTGATACACGTACACACATTTATACATACACATTGATACACACACATTTATACACGCACACACATACATTTATACATGCACACACACATTTATACATGCACACACACATTTATACATGCACACACATTTATACACGCACACACATACATTTATACACGCACACACATTTATACACGCACACACACATTTATACATACACATTTATACACGCACACACATTTATACATGCACATTGATACATGCACACACATTTATACACGCACATTGATACACGCACACACACTGATACACGCACACACAATTATACATGCACATTGATACACGCACACACATTTATACACGCACACACATACATTTATACACGCACACACATTTATACACGCACACACACATTTATACATACACATTTATACACGCACACACATTTATACATGCACATTGATACACGCACACACACATTTATACATGCACATTGATACATGCACACACATTTATACACGCACATTGATACACGCACACACATTGATACACGCACACACATTTATACACGCACATTGATACACACACATTTATACACGCACACACATACATTTATACATGCACACACACATTTATACATGCACACACACATTTATACATGCACACACATTTATACACGCACACACATACATTTATACACGCACACACACATTTATACATACACATTTATACACGCACACACATTTATACATGCACATTGATACATGCACACACATTTATACACGCACATTGATACACGCACACACATTGATACACGCACACACAATTATACATGCACATTGATACACGCACACACATTTATACACGCACACACATACATTTATACACGCACACACATTTATACACGCACACACACATTTATACATGCACATTGATACACGCACACACACATTTATACATGCACATTGATACATGCACACACATTTATACACGCACATTGATACACGCACATTGATACACGCACACACAATTATACATGCACATTGATACATGCACACACATTTATACACGCACGCACATTTATACATGCACATTGATACACGTACACACATTTATACATACACATTGATACACACACATTTATACACACACACACACACATTTATACATGCACACACACATTTATACATGCACACATACATTTATACACACACACACACACACACACATTTATACATGCACACACATTTATACACGCACACATACATTTATACACGCACACACATACATTTATACACGCACACACATACATTTATACACGCACACACATACATTTATACACGCACACACATACATTTATACACGCACACACATACATTTATACACGCACACACATACATTTATACACGCACGCACATTTATACATACACACACATTTATACACGCACACACATTTATACACGCACACACATTTATACACGCACACACATTTATACACGCACACACATTTATACACGCACACACATTTATACACGCACACACATTTATACATACACATTGATACACACACATTTATACATACACATTGATACACACACATTTATACATACACATTGATACACACACATTTATACACGCACATTTATACATGCACACACACATTTATACATGCACACATTGATACACACACATTTATACATACACATTGATACACACACATTTATACATGCACACACACATTTATACATGTACACACACATTTATACACGCACATTTATACACGCACACACACATTTATACATACACATTGATACATACACATTTATACATGCACACACATACATTTATACATGCACACACACATTTATACACGCACGCACATTTATACATACACATTGATACACACACATTTATACATGTACACACACATTTATACACGCACATTTATACACGCACGCACATTTATACATACACATTGATACATACACATTTATACACGCACACACATACATTTATACATGCACACACACATTTATACATGTACACACACACATTTATACATGCACACACATTTATACACGCACACACATACATTTATACACGCACACACACATTTATACATGCACACACACATTTATACATGCACACACATTTATACACGCACACACATACATTTATACATGTACACACACATTTATACACGCACATTTATACACGCACACACATACATTTATACACGCACACACATTTATACACGCACACACATACATTTGTACACGCACACACATTTATACACGCACACACACATTTATACATACACATTTATACACGCACGCACATGTATACATACACATTGATACACACACACATTTATACACGCACACACATTTATACATACACATTGATACACACACATTTATACATGCACACACATTTATACACGCACACACATACATTTATACATGCACACACACATTTATACATGCACACACACATTTATACACGCACACACACATTTATACACGCACACACACATTTATACACGCACACACACATTTATACATGTACACACACATTTATACACGCACACACACATTTATACATGTACACACACATTTATACATGCACATTGATACACGCACACACATTTATACACGCACACATTTATACATGCACAGTGATACACGCACACATTTATACACGCACACATTTATACATGCACATTTATACACGCACACACATTTATACATACACATTGATACACGCACACACATTTATACATACACATTGATACACGCACACACATTTATACATGCACACACATTTATACACGCACATTTATACACGCACACACACATTTATACACGCACATTTATACACGCACACACACACACATTTATACATGCACACACATACATTTATACATGCACACACATACATTTATACATGCACACACACATTTATACACGCACACACACATTTATACTTGTACACACACATACACACATTTATACATGTACACACACATTTATACATGCACATTGATACACGCACACACATTTATACACGCACACATTTATACATGCACATTGATACACGCACACACATTTATACATGCACAGTGATACACGCACACATTTATACACGCACACATTTATACATGCACATTGAAACACGCACACACATTTATACATGCACACACACATTTATACACGCACACACACATTTATACACGCACACACACATTTATACATGTACACACATTTATACACGCACATTGATACACACACAAACATTTATACACGCACGCACATTTATACATGCACATTGATACACACACACATTTATACACGCACACATACATTTATACATGCACATTTATACACGCACACACATTTATACACACACACACACATTTATACATGCACACACACATTTATACATGCACACACACATTTATACACGCACACACACATTTATACATGCACATTGATACACGCACACACATTTATACACGCACACACATTTATACACGCACATTTATACACGCACACACATTTATACACGCACACACATACATTTATACATGTACACACACATTTATACATGTACACACACATTTATACATGTACACACACATTTATACATGTACACACACATTTATACACGCACACACATTTATACACGCACATTTATAAACGCACACACATTTATACACGCACATTTATAAACGCACACACATTTATACATGCACACACATACATTTATACACGCACACACACATTTATACATGTACACACACATTTATACATGTACACACACATTTATACATGCACATTGATACACACACACACATTTATACATGCACATTGATACACGCACACACATTGATACACGCACACACATTTATACACGCACGCACATTTATACACGCACACACACATTTATACATGTACACACACATTTATACATGTACACACACATTTATACATGCACATTGATACACACACACACATTTATACATGCACATTGATACACGCACACACATTGATACACGCACACACATTTATACATGCACACACACATTTATACACGCACACACACATTTATACACGCACACACACATTTATACACGCACACACACATTTATACATGTACACACACATTTATACATGCACATTGATACACGCACACACATTTATACACGCACGCACATTTATACATGCACATTGATACACACACACACATTTATACACGCACATTGATACACACACACACATTTATACATGCACATTTATACACGCACACACATTTATACACGCACACACATTTATACACGCACATTGATACACACACACACATTTATACACGCACATTGATACACACACACACATTTATACACGCACACACATTTATACATGCACATTGATACACACACACACATTTATACACGCACATTGATACACACACACACATTTATACACGCACACATACATTTATACACGCACATTTATACACGCACACACATTTATACACGCACACATACATTTATACATGCACATTTACACACGCACACACATTTATACACACACACACACATTTATACATGCACACACACATTTATACATGCACACACACATTTATACATGCACACACACATTTATACACGCACACACACATTTATACACGCACACACACATTTATACATGCACATTGATACACGCACACACATTTATACATGCACAGTGATACACGCACACATTTATACATGCACATTGATACACGCACACATTTATACATGCACATTGATACACGCACACACATTTATACACGCACACACATTTATACACGCACATTTATACACGCACACACATTTATACACGCACACACATACATTTATACACGCACACACACATTTATACATGTACACACATTTATACATGTACACACACATTTATACACGCACACACATTTATACACGCACATTTATAAACGCACACACATTTATACATGCACACACATACATTTATACACGCACACACACATTTATACATGTACACACACATTTATACATGTACACACACATTTATACATGCACATTGATACACGCACACACATTTATACACGCACACATTTATACATGCACAGTGATACACGCACACATTTATACATGCACATTGATACACACACACACATTTATACACGCACATTGATACACGCACACACATTGATACACGCACACACATTTATACATGCACATTGATACACGCACACACATTGATACACGCACACACATTTATACATGCACATTGATACACGCACACACATTTATACATGCACATTGATACACACACACACATTGATACACGCACACATTTATACATGCACATTGAAACACACACACACACTTTTATACATGCACATTGATACACACACACATTGATACACGCACACATTTATACATGCACATTGAAACACACACACACATTTATACATGCACATTGATACACACACACATTGATACACACACACACACATTTATACATGCACATTGATACACACACACACACACACACATTGATACACGCACACATTGATACACGCACACACATTTATACATGCACATTGATACACACACACATTGATACACGCACACACATTTATACATGCACACACATTTATACATGCACATTGTTACACACACACACACACACACATTTATACACGCACATTGATACATGCACACACATTGATACAAGCACACACATTTATACATGCACATTGATACACGCACACACATTTATACATGCACATTGATACACACACACATTGATACACGCACACACATTTATACATGCACATTGATACACACACACATTGATACACGCACACATTTATACATGCACATTGATACACACACACATTGATACACGCACACACATTTATACATGCACATTGATACACACACACATTGATACACGCACACATTTATACATGCACATTGATACACGCACACACATTTATACATGCACATTGATACACACACACACATTGATACACGCACACATTTATACATGGACATTGATACACACACACATTGATACACGCACACATTTATACATGCACATTGATACACACACACATTGATACACGCACACATTGATACACGCACACACATTTATACATGCACATTGATACACACACACATTGATACACGCACACATTTATACATGCACATTGATACACGCACACACATTTATACATGCACATTGATACACAGACACATTGATACACGCACACACATTTATACATGCACATTGATACACACACATTGATACACGCACACATTTATACATGCACATTGAAACACACACACACATTTATACATGCACATTGATACACACACACATTGATACACGCACATTTAAACACACACACACATTTATACATGCACATTGATACATGCACATTGATACACACACACACACACACACACATTGATACACGCACACACATTGATACACGCACACACATTTATACATGCACATTGATACACACACAAATTGATACACGCACACACATTTATACATGCACACACATTTATACATGCACATTGTTACACACACACACACATTTATACACGCACATTGATACACGCACACACATTGATACACGCACACACATTTATACACGCACACACATTTATACATGCACATTGATACACGCACACACATTTATACATGCACATTGATACACACACACATTGATACACGAACACATTTATACATGCACATTGATACACGTACACACATTTATACATGCACATTGATACACACACACATTGATACACGCACACACATTTATACATGCACATTGATACACACACACATTGATACACGCACACATTTATACATGCACATTGATACACGTACACACATTTATACATGCACATTGATACACACACACATTGATACACGCACACTTTTATACATGCACATTGAAACACGCACACACATTTATACATGCACATTGATACACACACACATTGATACACGCACACACATTTATACATGCACATTGATACACACACACATTGATACACGCACACATTTATACATGCACATTGATACACGTACACACATTTATACATGCACATTGATACACACACACATTGATACACGCACACTTTTATACATGCACATTGATACACACACACATTTATACATGCACATTGATACACGCACACATTGATACACGCACACACATTTATACATGCACATTGATACACACACACATTGATACACGCACACACATTGATACACGCACACATTTATACATGCACATTGAAACACACACACACATTTATACATGCACATTGATACACACATATTGATACACGCACACATTTATACATGCACATTGAAACACACACACACATTTATACATGCACATTGAAACACACACACATTTATACATGCACATTGACACACACACACACACACACATTGATACACGCACACACATTGATACACGCACACACATTTATACATGCACATTGATACACGCACACACATTTATACATGCACATTGATACACACACACATTTATACACGCACACATTTATACATGCACATTGAAACACGCACACACATTTATACATGCACATTGATACACACACACACATTTATACATGCACATTGATACACGCACACACATTTATACATGCACATTGATACACACACACATTGATACACGCACACATTTATACATGCACATTGATACACGCACACACATTTATACATGCACATTGATACACGCACACATTTATACATGCACATTGAAACACACACACACATTTATACATGCACATTGATACACACACACATTTATACATGCACATTGAAACACACACACACACATTTATACATGCACATTGATACACACACACATTGATACACGCACACACATTTATACATGCACATTGATACACACACACACACACACACACATTTATACATGCACATTGATACACACACATTGATACACGCACACACATTTATACATGCACATTGTTACACACACACACACACACACACACACACATTTATACACGCACATTGATACACGCACACACATTTATACATGCACATTGATACACACACACATTGATACACGCACACATTTATACATGCACATTGAAACACGCACACACATTTATACATGCACATTGATACACACACACATTGATACACGCACACACATTTATACATGCACATTGATACACGCACACATTTATACATGCACATTGATACACGCACACACATTTATACATGCACATTGATACACACACACACATTGATACACGCACACACATTTATACATGCACATTGATACACACACACATTGATACACACACACATTGATACACGCACACATTTATACATGCACATTGATACACGCACAAACATTTATACGTGCACATTGATACACGCACATTGAAACACGCACACACATTTATACATGCACATTGATACACACACACATTGATACACGCACACACATTTATACATGCACATTGATACACACACACATTGATACACGCACACACATTTATACATGCACATTGATACACACACATTGATACACGCACACACATTTATACATGCACATTGATACACGCACATTGATACACGCACAAACATTTATACATGCACATTGATACACGCACATTGATACACGCACACACATTTATACATGCACATTGATACACGCACAATAATGTGTTCATACGTATTCTTTATGATTGCTGTACGCTGTTTTTGTCCCTCTTTTACTCACTATAACCCACGTGTGCACCTGGTTTGTAACCATGACCAGCTGCCCAATGCAAGACTAGCGCCCAAAGGGTGAGACCGCTCTCTGCGAGTAGGACTTCTTGTCCAAGATCCAGTGTAGTATCTGTTGTTATCCGCGGCACGGATGAAGCAGATAGTGGCATGCTCCTGGTCCTCTTGCCTTGCACAGAACCGCAATCATGGAGGTTTTTAATGTCCCTGGCACTCCAGGCTGGAGAACCGGGTGTAAGGTCCCAGTAATGCACCTTTTATTTATTTATTTATGTATGTATACAATGTGTTACCAGGAAGTGATACAGTGAGAGTTACCGCTCGTTTTCATGTATGCCCTGGGCACAGAGTTAAGATGCCAGATACATGGTTACATTACGTGAGCAGAGTTATACATTATATACAAGACATTGCATGCACAGTAAGAGATAATAATATATTATATGCAACAGTTACAGACCAGATTAAAATGTGAGGCTGTGAGAGTCTCCGGCAGATTGTTTCAGTTGTGGTGTGCACGGTAAGGAGGAGCAGATTGTTTCAGTTGTGGGGTGCACGGTAAGGAGCAGATTGTTTCAGTTGTGGGGTGCACGGTAAGGAGGAGCAGATTGTTTCCGTTGTGGGGTGCACGGTAAGGAGGAGCGGATTGTTTCAGTTGTGGGGTGCACGGTAAGGAGCAGATTGTTTCAGTTGTGGGGTGCACAGTAAGGAGGAGCAAATTGTTTCAGTTGTGGGGTGCACGGTAAGGAGGAGCAGATTGTTTCCGTTGTGGGGTGCACGGTAAGGAGGAGCAGATTGTTTTCGTTGTGGTGTGCACGGTAAGGAGGAGCAGATTGTTTTCGTTGTGGTGTGCACGGTAAGGAGGAGCGCCGGATACTTTGTACGGTGTAGTTGCACATGGATGTGGGGACCTTGGAGCACAGACCGGATTCGGGGCACAGAGCACATTTGCAGCCCGGACTTTTGATGATTTCTTTTATATGGCACAGCCTTATCACCGCCGGCTTTAACACCAGCTTGGAAGGATGGCGCCGTGTTTTTGCACCTCACTCGGGCGGTTTTACTATCCCCCTCTTGCACTAGTGCAGTGTGTGACAGAATGCACACTGCCATTCTTTCCATAGGGGGAGAGGGTTGCCTCTTACAGACCAAGTTGGGTGATGGAGTACTCCCAGGTACAAGTCTGCACTCAGAGCACGGAGGACGATGCCGCCGGACATTGTTCAAGCTAGGACTTTTGCTGGCCTTTTGGCCGAAGAGTCCTTGAAAATTTGCACCTGAGCACAGAGGTCTCAATAATAGTGACACTGTGCACTTTTTCACGGAGGAGCACATACACATTGTGCACCAGCGGGAAAAAGAGTAAAAGCTGTCTCTGTGTAATTCAGCAGGCATAAGATTTATAGGAGTCCATGTTAAAATGGATAAGAAGCAAAAAGTGACACAATGTGAGTGCTCATTTGCATGTCATTACCCAGAATCCCTTGCTGCAGGAAAAGCGCGGGATGCTGTTCGCTTATCGTGTAAGGCAGGGTTGTCAGCCCGTCCCCGACGTGTGAATGTGCGGATACAGTAAGTGTTCTTTATCATTGCTGGGTTCCCGGTTACTGCAGGTGGAAAGGACATGTCACACCTCTGGTGACCATGGAGGCTAAGGGCCTCTCAAAACCAGTCCCAGTTTTCTGCTGCAGTTGTAAGAGACATGAAAGCGGTGGCTCCACACAAGTCGATACACCTTCTTATAACGTGGCACCTCTGTCACTGTCGCGGCATAAATGCACATTCAGGTAGAAAAAAGCCATTGGCATTAACGTGGGCTCAGGACTGTGCTTTATGGCTGCTATAACAATAAGTACGGGTCTTAAACATTAACCGCCCTATATAATGTAACTACAGACAGATGTCAGGAAACATAACATTAAGGTTGACATTTAGTGACAATTTACATCCCTTTGGAGCACCTGATTGTACAGATACCGCTCTAAGGGACTGGAAAGGACTCTTTATGTGGCCCGATAATGTAACACAATGATCCTCTGTCTAAGATAAGGATTGGCAATCAATACCCTGACACATTGTAACTAACGCTCTGTTACATGTGCACTTCCACTCAGGTGTCCAGCATGCTTATCTTCTGTACAAAGTGCCCCCACCTCCTGAAGTCTCCCGTAGGGATTACCTCCTTACGCTGAACATTACCTGCTCTGTTTTTCTTAGCAATGCTTCAGAACGTAGTCTTGGTCAGTGCAATGGTCAGTGCAATGGTCAGTGCAATGGGGGAATCGCTGCAGTATTTTATAATCCCTAACTCCGGGGTGGGAAACTCCTGTTCTCAAGGGCCACCAACAGATCAGGTTTTAAGGATATCCCTGCTTCAGCACAGGTGGCTCAATCAGTGACCCGATCTTTGACTGAACCACCTGTGCTGAAGCAGGGATATCCTGAATACCTGAGCTGTTGGTGGCCCTCGAGGACCGAGTTGCCCGCCCCTGCACTAGCAACAGAAGCCCCTGAATTCTTTTAAGAGGACTTTGCTTACCCAAAGTGGGAAGAAAACACTTAGAAATGGTCAGTGAGTACAGACACTGACTGGCACTGAGTGTGAAGCAGGGGAACCTGGGAGAAGGAGCGGCACAGTGAGTAAAGACACTGACTGGCACTGAGTGTGAAGCAGGGGAACCTGGGAGAAGGAGCGGCTCAGTGAGTAAAGACACTGACTGGCACTGAGTGTGAAGCAGGGGTACCTGGGAGAAGGAGCGGCTCAGTGAGTAAAGACACTGACTGGCACTGAGTGTGACGCAGGGGAACCTGGGAGAAGGAGCGGCTCAGTGAGTAAAGACACTGACTGGCACTGAGTGTGAAGCAGGGGAACCTGGGAGAAGGAGCGGCTCAGCGAGTAAAGACACTGACTGGCACTGAGTGTGAAGCAGGGGAGCCTGGGAGAAGGAGCGGCTCAGTGAGTAAAGACACTGACTGGCACTGAGTGTGAAGCAGGGGAGCCTGGGAGAAGTTGCGGCTCAGTGAGTAACGACACTGACTGGCACTGAGTGTGAAGCAGGGGAACCTGGGAGAAGGAGCGACTCAGTGAGTAACGACACTGACTGGCACTGAGTGTGAAGCAGGGGAACCTGGGAGAAGGAGCGGCTCAGTGAGACACTGACTGACACTGAGTGTGAAGCAGGGGAACCTGGGAGAAGGAGCGGCTCAGTGAGTAAAGACACTGACTGGCACTGAGTGTGACGCAGGGGAACCTGGGAGAAGGAGCGGCACAGTGAGTAACGACACTGACTGGCACTGAGTGTGAAGCAGGGGAACCTGGGAGAAGGAGCGGCTCAGTGAGTAACGACACTGACTGGCACTGAGTGTGAAGCAGGGGAACCTGGGAGAAGGAGCGGCTCAGTGAGTAAAGACACTGACTGGCACTGAGTGTGACGCAGGGGAACCTGGGAGAAGGAGCGGCTCAGTGAGACACTGACTGACACTGAGTGTGAAGCAGGGGATCCTGGGAGAAGGAGCGGCTCAGTGAGTAAAGACACTGACTGGCACTGAGTGTGAAGCAGGGGAACCTGGGAGAAGGAGCGGCTCAGCGAGTAAAGACACTGACTGGCACTGAGTGTGAAGCAGGGGAGCCTGGGAGAAGGAGCGGCTCAGTGAGTAAAGACACTGACTGGCACTGAGTGTGAAGCAGGGGGACCTGGGAGAAGGAGCGGCTCAGTGAGACACTGACTGGCACTGAGTGTGAAGCAGGGGAACCTGGGAGAAGGAGCGGCTCAGTGAGTAAAGACACTGACTGGCACTGAGTGTGACGCAGGGGAACCTGGGAGAAGGAGCGGCTCAGTGAGACACTGACTGACACTGAGTGTGAAGCAGGGGATCCTGGGAGAAGGAGCGGCTCAGTGAGTAAAGACACTGACTGGCACTGAGTGTGAAGCAGGGGAACCTGGGAGAAGGAGCGGCTCAGCGAGTAAAGACATTGACTGGCACTGAGTGTGAAGCAGGGGAGCCTGGGAGAAGGAGCGGCTCAGTGAGTAAAGACACTGACTGGCACTGAGTGTGAAGCAGGGGAGCCTGGGAGAAGTTGCGGCTCAGTGAGTAACGACACTGACTGGCACTGAGTGTGAAGCAGGGGAACCTGGGAGAAGGAGCGACTCAGTGAGTAACGACACTGACTGGCACTGAGTGTGAAGCAGGGGAAGCTGGGAGAAGGAGCGGCTCAGTGAGACACTGACTGACACTGAGTGTGAAGCAGGGGAACCTGGGAGAAGGAGCGGCTCAGTGAGTAAAGACACTGACTGGCACTGAGTGTGACGCAGGGGAACCTGGGAGAAGGAGCGGCTCAGTGAGTAACGACACTGACTGGCACTGAGTGTGAAGCAGGGGAACCTGGGAGAAGGAGCGGCTCAGTGAGTAACGACACTGACTGGCACTGAGTGTGAAGCAGGGGAACCTGGGAGAAGGAGCGGCTCAGTGAGTAACGACACTGACTGGCACTGAGTGTGAAGCAGGGGAACCTGGGAGAAGGAGCGGCTCAGTGAGACACTGACTGGCACTGAGTGTGAAGCAGGGGAACCTGGTTCAATTCCCAGTGTCGGCTCCTTGTCACAGTCACTTTATCTCCCTGTGCCTCAGGCACCAACAACATAGATTGTAACCTCCATGGGGCAGGGACCTGTGTCTGCAAAATGTCTCTGTAAAGCGCTACGTAAAACTAGCAGCGCTATACAAGAACATGCTATTATTATTATTATATTAAAGATTTAGTCCCGCCTCGGAGCAAAACGTAAGCTCCCGGGCACTGAATATTACAAACGCTTATATCTCCCGAATCGGGATTTAAAAAGAAAAACAGCATTTGAAATGGCAGAAATAGATTTATTAAAGTGATTGGCACAGACGCTGCTTTAAAGTTTTCTTGCTAGCCAGTTAATCCAGAAGCTATTTAAAGCAGCAATAAATATTACATTCCCCCTTTGTATATGTAAAGCGTGTGATAATGTATCATTCTACATTCTTACCTACGCTGGCAATCGTTTGGTGCTCCTGTTATAAAGCTATAAAAATCCTGATTGTGTGCCTAACATAATGGTCGTTTCAGTCAGTGTAACTCAGCAGCAACAATGTATCCTGATATTCCTAAGGTAACATTATCTATTGTTACAGTTTGCAGCTCAAACTGGTGGGAATATTGGCAACAAATGATCACAAACAGGAAAGTGTTACAAAGATCTTGCACTGCCGGGGAGGATGGATAAACCTGCTATAGAAATCAAAGGATGCTTTAAAACTCATTGAAAACGGCATTAAGAGTTAAATAATAATAATAATAATAATAAAAAATACGGAAAGTATTATCTAATACTACAGAACTGATTTATTAAAAACCATATACGATTTCATTTGTTTTGCTGCTTTCATCTTTAAAGAAACAATCCGTGCAAAATCTTACGTGTGTGATTTCTTAAAATAAATCAGCTCAACTCGTCCAAATTTACACGGGTAAATGGCTGAAACCTTTTATTTTGGCAATGCCCTTTAATCCTCCATCATGTGATAACCTGGTATTAATCTCCTCATATGTATTGTAAACAAAAAAGTATTCAACAAACACCCAACACCCACCCCAAGAATTTCCATCAGATGCAGCCAGACATCTTATGACACAATCACTGAGAGGTTGAGTGCGCTTGTCCAAAGGTTAACCATTCAAAACTTTCTATCCCATCTTAAATGACTGAACAAGTACACATTACTGGCAGTGTAAGAAAGGTGGGAACTTCCATGGGAATCATTAACAAGGCTTTAGGAAAAAAAGATGCCCATTGGGGAGGATCTGCAGTTTGCCTGAAGCTGGACAGAGGCTCAGAGCAGAGAACTTACAGCTGGTAACATGGAACCAGAGAAGCCCAGAGGTAAGTGACTGCCCCTCCTTATCTGTGTGTTCTCCCCCCGCCCCCAGACATTCCCTGCACTGGGGCTTTCTTGCTGCTGTGCTAACATTGGAGATATCAGCTTTTACACGGTGGCTAAAGTTGCAGAGAGGGTTTCAGGTTTGGCTCCTAAAAAAACTGGGATAATTACCTCGCCCAGGTAGAATTTAGCACAGGTTGAACTCAATGGACATACTGTATGTCGGTATTTTTTCAAAGAGAAAAATTGTTGCCTAATTATTTAATGTCTTTCATTTAAATTCCAGAGTCCAAAGGTTCACTTTATTTATTTATTCTTTTACATGCTCCGATCTCTGTATCGTGTAAAGAGTACGTTCCTACTGCCTGTGAGATTTCTGCGTTATGTCTGCGTGATCATGTCTGCGTTATATGTCTGCGTTATATGTCTGCGTTATAAGTCTGCGTTATATGTCTGCGTTATATGTCTGCGTGATCATGTCTGTGTTATATGTCTGCATAGCACTGTGCACATGTAATAGCAAAATACAGAGGATGGACTGTACATCACAGAGAAAGAACAGCAGAGGAGAGTAAAATTATGGGAGGAAAGGTTGTAACACTACATGCATACTAACATACAGTACTAACATAATAACATACCAACATACATTACTAACATACTAACATTCTAACATACAGTACTAACATTCTAACATACAGTACTAACATTCTAACATACAGTACTAACATTCTAACATACAGTACTAACATACAGTACTAACATTTTAACATACAGTTCTAACATACTGTCACGGTAGCTTGTGACAGGCTGTAATTTACACCAAAACTATATATAAATATATATATATACCTGGGTTTGAACTGGGACGAGACTTAGATATGATAAATATAATTTATTCCTTGATAAAGGTGAACACAGCAGATTATACAATAACAGCAAAATATAGACACTTACTTAAAGATTATGGCAAGAAAGCCACCAGGATTACAGACTGGCCACTTCTCCCATATTTCAGTTGACATCACAGCAAAACAGGCAGGACACATGCATGGCATTTCTTCTCAGCAATCAAGATGGTATAGCACAACAGGCCTGATGACATGCAGGCATGAAGATCATTTGCATGAAGAACCATGAAGAACTTTGCATGAACAACATGGATAAAAAGGGTGGCTCTGACTTATATATCATTTTAACCCTTGCATCCCAGCTTACGGCGCCGTGCCGTCTTGTAAAATCCCCTTTGAAGCTTTTGAAGCTGACTTTGGGCTTCCAGGGTCCAGTGTGAAAGTTTTCACTTACTCTGGTTAATTCCTTTTGTCCGTTGGGCCAAGCATAAGCAATTAGCAACTTAGCCTTTGATGACCAGGCTTGTAAATTCTAGCCTTTCCTGCTCATCACAACAGGGGTTCCTCAGAACTCAACCAAAATTTCATATTTACTGCAAATCATTGCCTAACTTCCGTTCCGTAATACACACAGTCAGGTGAGATATATTAATACAGTCCGTCACACCTGACGCTCGCAGAGAGACCAAACATTACAGTGTAATATGAAAATTAATAGAGATATTAATATCTGGCATTTAGCAGCAGTTACATATACAGTGTTTAGACTCCCAAAGATATGCTAAGTCCCACGAATACAAATATGTAATTCTTATCCTTTTCAGCCAAGGACATCTCATAATATTCTTATATTTAATAAGGTTACTCCTTTTGATTCCCTTCTTGGGTAGCTCCACCCCTGCCCCCATCAACAAAACCTTTTGAAGTAGGCTTGTAGCTTCTCGCATAACCAACTAGGGCAGTACCTGTTGGCTGCTTCCTGGGCCTTGCATAGCAATTAGGTAATCACTCTCTTGATCACTTATGTATCACACCTAAGCGCAGACCTCTCTGTTGATATACACTTCCAGTGAGGAAGCTTGCATATCAAACGTGAATTGACCCAGTTGGTCCTGGTACGCATTACAAAGGCAGGCAGAGGTTATTAGCATTTGGCCTGTACATTGTAAGACTGCCCCAGAGAGGCACAAATATCAAAATTATATGTCCCCCTTCTGACAAAGTTATATGTTTCATATGTGGGTACTTGGGGGGTTTCCCCGGAGGCTGCACCCCCAGACTCAGGGGCTGGCTGCAAACAGGTATTAACATACTGTACACTAAAAAACCCTTCTGCTTTTCACATTCAACTTCAATTAAGCCCTTTGAAGTCCAGGTTTCCTGAAAAGACACAATACAGTGGAATTTCCTTAAACTGTAGCTTATTAACCCCTTATGATCCAGTGGGTGGGTTATGCAGACACTGACCCAGCAACAATACATTTTACACAGGGGAATAAGCATTTTCATGTTATAACAAGGGTTAAATCACATTTCTGGACCTCAGCCCAGTTAACCCCTTGTCTCCCTGGCGAGGTTAGAGGGGGGCCCTTGGGGAGTAAACCCTCACTATCGTCACACATACTAACATACATTACTAACATACTAACATACAGTACTAACATTCTAACATACAGTACTAACATACTAACATACAGTACTAACATTCTAACATACAGTACTAACATACTAACATACAGTACTAACATTCTAACATACAGTACTAACATACTAGCATACAGTACTAACATACTAACATGCAGTACTAACATTCTAACATACAGTACTAACATACAGTACTAACATTCTAACATACAGTACTAACATACAGTACTAACATACAGTACTAACATACTAACATACAGTACTAACATTCTAACATACAGTACTAACATACTAACATACAGTACTAACATACTAACATACAGTACTAACATACAGCACTAACATACTAACATACAGTACTAACATACTAACATACAGTACTAACATACTGACATACAGTACTAACATACAGCACTAACATACTAACATCCAGCACTAACATACTAACATACAGTACTAACATACCAACATACTAACATACAGTACTAACATACTAACATACTAACATACAGTACTAACATACTAACATACAGTACTAACATACAGTACTAACATACTAACATACAGTACTAACATACTAACATACAGTACTAACATTCTAACATACAGTACTAACATACAGTACTAACATACAGTACTAACATTCTAACATACAGTACTAACATTCTAACATACAGTACTAACATTCTAACATACAGTACTAACATTCTAACATACAGTACTAACATTCTAATATACAGTACTAACATACTAACATACAGTACTAACATACTAACATACAGTACTAACATACTAACATACAGTACTAACATACTAACATACAGTACTAACATACTAACATACAGTACTAACATACTAACATACTAACATACAGTACTAACATACAGTACTAACATATTAACATACAGTACTAACATACAGTACTAACATACTAACATACAGTACTAACATTCTAACATACAGTACTAACATTCTAACATACAGTACTAACATACTAACATACAGTACTAACATACTAATATACTAACATACAGTACTAACATTCTAACATACAGTACTAACATACTAACATACAGTACTAACATACTAACATACAGTATTAACATTCTAATACAGTACTAACATTCTAACATACAGTACTAACATTCTAACATACAGTACTAACATAGTAACATACTAAAATACAGTACTAATATAGTAACATACTAAAATACAGTACTAACATATTAACATACAGTACTAACATACTAATATACAGTACTAATATAGTAACATACTAAAATACAGTAATAACATACAGTACTAATATAGTAACATACTAACATACAGTATGAATATACTAACATGCTAACATACAGAACTAATATAGTAACATACTAACACACAGTATGAATATACTAACATGCTAACATACAGTACTAACACACCGTACTAACATACTAACAAGCAGCCAGTTACAATTCTCTCACTTTTTTCTTTTTTTAATCTTGAATCATACAGTATTAACATACTAACATACAGTACTAATATAGTAACATACTAACATACAGTATTAACATACTAACATACAGTACTAATATAGTAACATACTAATATACAGTATTAACATAAAGTACTAATATAGTAACATACTAACATACAGTATTAACATACTAACATACAGTACTAATATAGTAACATACTAATATACAGTATTAACATACTAACATACAATACTAATATAGTAACATACTAATATACAGTACTAACATACTAACATTCAGTACTAATATAGTAACATACTAATATACAGTACTAACATACTAACATACAGTACTAACATACTAACATGCAGTACTAATATAGTAAGATACTAATATACAGTACTAAACAGAGTACTAATATAGTAACATACTCATATACAGTACTAACATACAGTACTAATATAGTAACACTAGCTGAGAGACCCGGCGTTGCCCGGGATGTAATTTTGGGGGGGCGTACGACAGGGTTAGGCTTCCTCCCCCCTTGACAGCTAGGTGGGTGACTGAGTTGACTGAGTGTGTGGGTGACTGGGTGGGTGGGTGACACTTGACTGAGTGGGTGGGTGGGTGACTTTGGGTCGGTGGGTGACTTTGGGTCGGTTTGACTTTGGGTCGGTGGGTGGGTGACTTTGGGTCGGTGGGTGGGTGACTTGGGGTCGGTTTGACTTTGGGTCGGTGGGTGGGTGACTTTGGGTCGGTGGGTGTGTGACTTTGGGTCGGTGGGTGGGTGACTTTGGGTCGGTTTGACTTTGGGTCGGTGGGTGGGTGACTTTGGGTCGGTGGGTGACTTTGGGTCGGTGGTTGGGTGGGTGAGTTGGGTCGGTGGGTGGGTGACTGACTGGGTGAGTGGGAGACTGACTGGGTGGGTGAGTGGGAGACTGACTGGGTGGGTGAGTGGGTGACTGACTGGGTGAGTGGGTGACTGACTGGGTGGGTGAGTGGGTGACTGACTGGGTGGGTGAGTGGGTGACTGACTGGGTGGGTGAGTGGGTGACTGACTGGGTGACTGACTGGGTGGGTGAGTGGGTGACTGACTGAGTGGGTGACTGACTGGGTGAGTGGGTGACTGACTGGGTGGGTGAGTGGGTGACTGACTGGGTGGGTGAGTGGGTGACTGACTGGGTGGGTGACTGACTGGGTGGGTGGGTGACTGGGTGGGTGAGTGGGTGACTGGGTGGGTGAGTGGGTGACTGACTGACTGAATGGGTGGGTGACTGGGTGACTGACTGAATGGGTGACTGGGTGACTGAATGGGTGGGTGACTGACTGAGTGGGTGGCTGACTGAGTGGGTGACTGACTGAGTGGGTGGGTGACTGAGTGGGTGGGTGACTGAGTGAGTGGGTGACTGAGTGGGTGGGTGACTGAGTGAGTGGGTGGGAGGGTGACTGAGTGGGTGGGTGGGTGACTGAGTGAAAGTGACTGGGTGAAAGTGACTAGGTGGGTGTGTTGGTGGGTGACTGAGTGGGTGACTGACTGAGTGGGTGGGTGACTGAGTGGGTGGGTGACTGAGTGAGTGGGTGACTGAGTGGGTGGGTGACTGAGTGAGTGGGTGGGTGACTGAGTGGGTGGGTGGGTGACTGAGTGAAAGTGGGTGACTGGGTGAAAGTGACTGGGTGAAAGTGACTGGGTGGGTGACTGGGTGGGTGTGTGGGTGACTGAGTGAAAGTGGGTGACTGGGTGAAAGTGACTGGGTGAAAGTGACTGGGTGGGTGACTGAGTGGGTGACTGAGTGAGTGGGTGGGTGACTAAGTGAGTGGGTGGGTGACTGAGTGAGTGGGTGACTAAGTGAGTTTTTGGGTGACTAAGTGAGTGGGTGGGTGGGTTACTGAGTGGGTGGGTGACTGAGTGAGTGACTGAGTGGGTGACTGAGTGAGTGGGTGGGTGACTGGGTGGGTGGGTGAAAGTGACTGGGTGGGTGGGTGAGTGTGTGGGTGACTGGGTGACAGTGCGTGGGTGGGAGACGGTGGGTGACTTACCTTGACCCCGTGGCATCCGGCTGGGGCAGGAGGTGAGTTCGGGAAGCTGGGGGGGGGGGGGGGCAAGAGTGGCAGGAGTCCCGCACCGCGCTTCCCCTCTCCGGTAGCGGCGCACGTGAGGGGGAGTCCCGCGCCGCGCTTCCCCTCTCCGGTAGCGGCGCACGTGAGGGGGAGAGCAGGAGGCCCGGGCCGCGCCGCGAGGGGGGAGGAGCCTGGAGTTTGCTGCTGAGCAGGAGGGCCGCGCTTCCTCCGCGGCGCACGGTGAGGGTGCGGCTGGGGATGTTGCGGAGCGTGGGGATTTGGGTGAGGTGGGGAGGGGGGAGAGAGTGAGGGGCACCGGGAGAGGGCGGGGGGGGGGTGGAAGGTGAGCTGCGGTCCAACTGACGGGGGAGAGTGTGTGTCCCCTGTGTGTGTGTTTCCCTGTGTGTGTCCCTGTGTGTGTGTGTCCCTGTGTGTGTGTCCCTGTGTGTGTGTGTCCCTGTGTGTGTCCCTGTGTGTGTGTCCGTGTGTGTGTGTGTGTCCCTGTGTTTGTGTGTGTGTGTTTGTGTCCCTGTGTGTGTGTCCCTGTGTGTGTGTCCTTTGGCCCGTCACTCCGCCTCAGGCCAATGAGAGGTGTGCGGGGGCGGACCAAGGGACCAATGAGATTTCCCCTAGGGACACCGGACATCCAGGCAGGCAGGCAGGCAGGCAGGCAGGCAGGCAGGCAGGCAGGCAGGCATACAGTGCTTTCACTAATATAGTATAAGATACTAATATATAGTACTAACATACAGTACTAATATAGTAACATACTAATATACAGTACTAACATACAGTACTAATATAGTAACATACTAATATACAGTACTAACATACAGTACTAATATAGTAACATACTAATATACAGTACTAACATACAGTACTAATATAGTAACATACTAATATACAGTACTAACATACAGTACTAATATAGTAACATACTAATATACAGTATTAACATACTAACATACAGTACTAATATAGTAACATACTAATATACAGTACTAACATACAGTACTAATATAGTGACATACTAATATACAGTACTAATATAGTAACATACTAATATACAGTACTAACATACAGTACTAATATAGTAACATACTAATATACAGTATTAACATACTAACATACAGTACTCATATAGTAACATACTAATATACAGTACTAACATACAGTACTAATACAGTAACATACTAATATACAGTACGAACACACAGTACTAACATACAGTACTAATATAGTAACATACTAATATACAGTATTAACATACAGTACTAATATAGTAACATACTAATATACAGTACTAACATACAGTACTAATACAGTAACATACTAACATACAGTACTAACACACAGTACTAATATAGTAACATACTAACACACAGTACTAACATACAGTACTAATATAGTAACATACTAATATACAGTACTAACATACAGTACTAATATAGTAACATACTAACACACAGTACTAACATACAGCACGAATATAGTAACATGCTAATATACAGTACTAATACAGTAACATACTAATATACAGTACTTACATACAGTACTAATATAGTAACATACTAACATACAGTCAGTCACAATTCTGTCACTTTTTTCTTTTTGTAACCTTGAATCTCCCAGAGATATTTGATGTAATAGTGGTCAGTGTAATGGTGGTCAGTGTAATGGTGGTCAGTGTAAGGGTGGTCAGTGTAAGGGTGGTCAGTGTAATGGTGGTCAGTGTAATGGTGGTCAGTGTAAGGGTGGTCAGTGTAATGGTGGTCAGTGTAATGGGGTCAGTGTAAGGGTGGTCAGTGTAAGGGTGGTCAGTGTAATGGTGGTCAGTGTAAGGGTGGTCAGTGTAAGGGTGGTCAGTGGGTTTCTATGGCTGCTGTTACAGTAGCCGGCCTTAAAGAAATAGTTTTTCTGTATATCGTCTGATTTCTCTAACGGCTAGCGGCGCTCTGATTTTCTGATTTAATCCAAGCACGGCACTTTTTTCCCCTTCTTTGTGGAGCCGTTGACACCACTTGTCACTAGTTTATCCCTTAATCTCCCGGCCCCTTCCAGTCCGAACAGACCTGTGGGTCTGTGTATGATTTTATTGCTGATAAAAGGGGAAACAATGACACAGAGATGGATGCAAATAGGTGTCATTCACTTCTATGAAACAAACAGTACCTCTCATAGTGCGCTGATACACTCATGCAACAGGAGAATAGCTGAGCTAAAAGAGCACAGCATATAAAAACAAAGAGAGGCCTATATATATATATATATAAAATGGAAATATTCCTGTATATTCATTTGCATGTCTTAGACAGGTCTGCAACCCCGCCTTTCACCATTATCACCCAGCACACAGCACTTCCACTGCAGCAAGGGATTCTGGGGAATGACATGCAAATGAGCACACAGTGCCACCTTTTGCTTCAAATTCATTTTTAACATGGTTCCATATATATCTATCTATATATTTTCAAAAATCTTGTGTGTGAGTGTCTGGAGACCATTTGATTGGTCCGTCTGTCCGCCCGCCCTCCCACGGCTGTCATTGGCCGGTGTGTCTGCCCCCCCCCACAGCTCTCATTGGCCCCCCAGAGCACGCTCTCTCCTTCTCTCACCTCCCACAGCGCTCTCACCTGCCACAGGCCGCTCCCTTCCCCGGCGCTCTCACCTCCCACAGGCCGCTCCCTTCCCCGGCGCTCTCACCCTTCCCCGGCGCTCTCACCCTTCCCCCCGGCTCCCCATCCCTGAGAGCGCTCCTCCGGCTCTCTCCGCCTCTCCCGTGAAAGGCATGTTAAACGGCGGGGCACAGCACCTCCCTGCCCTTTGCCCCCCCTTTCCTGCCTTTGCCCCCCTCCCTCCCTGCCCTTTGCCCTCCCTGCCCTTTGCCCCCCCTCCCTCCCCTTTGCCCCCCCTGCCCTTTGCCCCCCCTGCCCTTTGCCCTCCCTGCCCTTTGCCCCCCGCCCCTCCCTGCCCTTTGCCCCCCACCCCTCCCTGCCCTTTGCCCCCCCTCCCTGCCCTTTGCCCCCCCGCCCCTCCATGCCCTTTGCCCCCCGCCCCTCCGTGCCCTTTGCCGCCCCGCCCTTTGCCGCCCCGCCCTGCCCTTTGCCCCCCCTTCGCTGCCCTTTGCCGCTCCCTGCCCTTTGCCCCTCCTTCCCTGCCCTTTGCCCGCCCTTCCCTTTGCCCCCCCTTCCCTGCCCTTTGCCCCCCCTTCCCTTCGCCCCCCTCTTCCCTGCCCTTTGCCCCCCTCTTCCCTGCCCATTCGCCCCTCTTCCCTACCCTTTGCCCTTCCACGCCCCTTGCCCCCCCCGCCCTTCCACGCCCTTTGCCCCCCGCCCTTCCACTCTATGCCCCCTGCCCTTCCACGCCGGTATATCAGCTAGTATATATATATATATATATATTATATATATATAAATATATATTAATATTTCCATTTGCTATATGCTTTACTGTGGAGGGTTTTTTTCACTATTTTTTACCCACCATAACCTTAATAATGTGTGTGTGTGTGTGTGTGTGTGTGTATGTGTGTGTGTGTTTGTGTGTGTGTGTGTGTGTGTGTGTGTGTGTGTGTGTGTGTGTGTGTGTGTGTGTGTGTGTGTGTGTGTGTGTGTGTGTGTGTGTGTGTGTGTGTGTGTGTGTGTGTGTGTGTGTGTGTGTGTGTGTGTGTGTGTGTGTGTGTGTGTGTGTGTTTCATAGACAGCAAAGTAGCAAAGTAACAGGCTACCCGATCACTAGGGAGAGTTGTATTGTATGTCTTTATTTATATTGCGCCATTAATGTACATAGCGCTTCACAGTAGTAATACACGTGGTAATCAAATAAATAACAGATAATATAAATAACAGGTCATGGGAATAAGTGCTTCAGACATAAAAGTAACATTAAGGAAGAGGAGTCCCTGCCCCGAGGAGCTTACAGTCTAATTGGTAGGTAGGAAGAACGTACAGAGACAGTAGGAGGGAGTTCTGGTAAGTGCGTCTGCAGGGGACCAAGCTTTATGTATCATGTGTTCAGAATGTTCACAGTGCTATTCATATGCTTGTTTAAGCAAGTTTGTCTTAAGGTGGGTCTTAAAGGTGGATAGTGAGGGTGCTAGTCAGGTACTGAGGGGAAGGGCATTCCAGAGGTGTGGGGCAGTCAGTGAAAAAGAGAG